>NW_027478778.1:300000-555288 GCF_051014685.1 Ptiloglossa arizonensis | reverse complement strand
ACGGATTTGACCTAACCCAAAATTTCTTATTGCATCTGTAAAGTAGAAACTCGCCCGATCCCAACGGTTATGTGTATTTTTTCCCTAGGCCATTCTGGGTAAGCGTTTGGAGCAGCAGAAGTGAGGAAAAATTTGTTTGCCTTCTCAACCCATTTCTTGTGTTCAAACTCCCATATCTCGCGAACGGATTGACGCAACCCAAAAATTCCTATTGCATCTGAAAGTAGAACTCGCCCGATTACAACGGTGTGTGTATTTTTTCCCTAGCCCATTCTGGTGAAGCGTTTCGGAGCAGCAGAATAGCGAAAAATTTGTTGTCTTCTCAACCATTCTTGGGCTTCAAACTCCCATATCAAGCGAACGGATTGACCTAACCCAAAAATTCCTGTTGCGTCCTCGAAAGTAGAAACTCGCCCGATTACCAACTGCATGTGTATTTTTCTGATTCCCTAGCCCATTCTGGTTAAGCGTTTGGAGCAGCAGAATTGCGAAAAATTATTTTGCTCTTCTCTACCAATGTTCTTGGATTCAAACTCCCATATCCTTCGCGAACGGATTGACCCTAACCCAAAAATTCCTGGTTGCGTCTGAGAAAGTAGAAACTCGCCCGATTATAACCGTATGTGTATTTTTTTCCCTAGGCCATTCTGGTTAAGCGTTTGGAGCCAGCAGAATGCGAAAACATTTGTTGTCTTCTCAACCATTTCTTGGATTCAAACTCCCATATCTCGCGAACGGATTCGACCTTAACCCACACAAAATTCCTGTTGCGTCTGAAAGTAGAAACTCGCCCGATTATAACGGTATGTGTATTTTTTCCCTAGCCATTCTGGTTAAGCGGTTATGAGCAGCAGAATTGCGAAAAATTTTGTTGTCTTCTCAACCATTTCTTGGCTTCAAACTCCCCATATCAAGCGAACGAGATTGACCTAACCCAAAAAATCCTGTTGCGTCTGAAAGTAGAAACTCGCCCGATTACAACGGCATGTGTATTTTTTCCCCTAGGCCCATTCTGGTTAAGAGACGTTTGAGAGCAGCAGAATGCGAAAATTTTTTGCCTTCTCAACCATTTCTTGGCTTCAAACTCCCATATCTCGCGAACGGATTGACGCAACCCAAAAATTCCTATTGCATCTGAAAGTAGAAACTCGCCCGATTACAACGGTATGTATTTTTTTCCCTAGGCCATTCTGGTTAAGCGATTGGAGCAGTAGAAGTTTGCGAAAAATTTGTTGTCTTGTCAACCATTTCTTAGCTTCAAAGAGTCCCATATCTCGACGAACGGGATGGACCTAACCCAAAAATTCCTATTGTAACTGAAAGTAGAAACTCGACCGATTACAACGGTACGCGTATTTTTTCCCTAGGTCCATTCTGGGTTAAGCGTTTGGTGCAGCAGATTTGCGAAAACTTTGTTGTCTCTCTCAACCATATTTAGCTTCAAACTCTCATATCTCAGCGGAACGGATTGACCTAACCCGAAAAAATTCTTATTGCATCTGAAAGTAGAAACTCGCCCGATTCCAACGGTAATGGGTATTATTTTTCCCTAGGCCATTCTGGTTAAGCGCTTGGAGCAGCACAAAGTGAGAAAAATTTGTTGCCTTCTCTCAAACATTTCTTGGTGTTCAAACTCCCATATCTCGCGAACGGATTGACCCAACCCAAAAATTCCTATTGCATCTGAAAGTAGAAACTCGCCCGATTACAACGGTAGTGTGTATTTTTTCCCTAGCCCATTCTGGTGAAGCGTTTGCGAGCAGCAGAATTGCGAAAAACTTGTTGTCTTCTCAACCATTTCTTGGCTTCAAACTCCCATATCAAGCGAACGGATTGACCATACCCAAAAATTCCTGTTGCGTCTGAAAGTAGAAACTCGCCCGATTACACGTGCATGTGTATTTTTTCCCTAGCCCATTCTGGTGAAGCGTTTGGAGCCAGCAGATTGCGAAAAATTTGTTGTCTTCTCAACCATTTCTTTGGATTCAAACTCCCATTATCAAGCGAACGGATGCTGAACTAACGAAAAAATTCCTGTTGCGTCTGAAAGTAGAAACTCGCCCGATTACAACGGCATGTGTATTTTTTCCCTAGCCCATTCTGGTTAAGCGTTATGTGAAGCAGCTCCAGAATTGCGAAAATTTGTTTGCCTTCTCAACCAATTTCTTAGCTTCAAACTCCCATATCTCGCGAACGGAATGACTCTATACCCAAAAATTCCTGTTGCATCTGAAGTGTAGAAACTTGCGCCCGATAACAACGGTATTGCGTATTCTTTTTTCCCTAGGGCCATTCTGGTTAAAGCGTTTGGAGCAGCAGAATTGTGAAAAATTTGTTTGTCTTGTCAACCATTTCTTAGCTTCAAAGTCCCATTTCTCGCGAACGGATTGACCTAACCCAAAAATTCCTGTTGCATCTGAAAGTAGAAACTCGCCCGATTACAAAGGTATGGCGTATTTCTTCCCTAGGTCATTCTGGTGTAAGCGTTGGAGCAGTAGAAGTGCGAAAAAATTTGTTGACTTGTCAACCATTTCTTAGCTTCAAAGTCCCATATCTCGCGAACGGATGGACCTAAGCCCAAAAATTCCTATTGTAACTTGAAAGTTAGAAACTCGCCCGATTACAACGGTACGCGTATTTCTTTCCCTAGCGCCATTCTGTTAAGCGTTTGGAGCAGCAGAAGATTGCGAAAAATTTTTGCCTTCCTCACTCAACCATTTCTTGAGCTTCAAACACTCCCATATCTCGCGAACGGATTGACCTAACCCAAAAATTTCTATATTGCATCTGAAAGGTAGAAACTCGCCCGATTCCAACGGTATGTGTATTTTTTCCCTAGGCCATTCTGGTTAGCGTTTGAGCAGCAGAGTGAAGTGAGAAAATTTGCTTGCCTTCTCCAACCATTTCTTGTTGCTTCAAACTCCATATCTCGCGAACGGATTGACGCAACCCAAAATTTCTATTGCATCCTGAAAGCTAGAACTCGCCGATTCAACGTTCAACCATAATCTCAGAAGCTAGAAAAAAAATAAAAAAAAAAAAATAAAGAACAACCCACCAAATTCCTAAAAAAGCAAAAATGAAATAAGAAACTCGCCCGATAACAACGGTGTGGTGTATTTTTTCCCTAGCCCATTCTGGTGAAGCGTTTGGAGCAGCAGAATTGCGAAAAATTTGTTGTCTTCTCAACCATTTCTTGGCTTCAAACTCCCATATCAAAGCGAACGGATTGACCTAACCCAAAAATTCCTGTTGCGTCTGAAAGTAGAAACTCGCCCGATTACAACGGCATGTGTATTTTTTCCCTAGCCCATTCTGGTTAAGCGTTTGGAGCAGCAGAATTGCGAAAAAATTTTTTGCCTTCTCTACCATTTTCTTGGATTCAAACTCCCATTACCTCGCGAACGGATTGACCTAACCCAAAAATTCCTATTGCATCTGAAAGTAGAAACTCGCCCGATTACAACGGTATGTGTATTTTTTTCCTAGGCCATTCTGGTTAAGCCTTTGGAGCGGCAGGAATTGCGAAAAATTTTTTTGCCTTCACTCAACCATTTCTTGTCTTCAAACTCCCATATCTCGCGAACGGATTGACCTTAACCCAAAAAATTTCCTATTGCATCTGAAAGTAGCAACTCGCCCGACTACAACGTATGGTATTTTTTCCCTAGGCCATTCTGGGTTAAGCGTTTGGAGCGCAGCAGATTGTGAAAAATTTTTTGCCTTTTCTACCATTTCTTGGTTTCAAACTCCCATTTCTCGCGAACGGATTGACCTACCCAAAAATTCCTGTTGCATCTGAAAGTAGAAACTCGCCGATTACCACGGTTATGTGTATTTTTTCCCTAGGCCATTCTTGGTTAAGCGTTTGGAGCAGCAGAATTGTGAAAAATTTTTTTGCCTTTTCTACCATTTCTTGGATTCATAACTCCCATTTCTCGCGAACGAGATTGACTCACCTAACCCAAAAATTCCTGTTGCGTCTGAAAGTAGAAACTCGCCCGATTACAACGGTATGTGTGTCTTTTCTCCCTAGCCCATTCTGGTTAAGCGTTTGGAGCAGCAGAATTGCGAAAAATTTGTTGTCTTCTCATCCATTTCTTGGATTCAAACTCCCATATCTCGCGAACGGATTGACCTAACCCAAAAATTCCTGTTGCCTTCTGAAAGTAGAAACTCGCCCGATTATAACCGTATGTGATTTTTTTCCCTAGTGCCATTCTGGTTAAGCGTTTGGAGCAGCAGAATTGCGAAAAATTTGTTGTCTTCTCAACCATTCTTGGATTCAAACTCCCATTCAAGCGAACGGATTGACCTAACCCAAAAATTCCTGATGCGTCTGAAAGTAGAAACTCGCCCGATTATAACGGTATGTGTATTTTTTCCCCTAGGCCATTCTGGTTAAGCGTGTCTTCGAGCCAGCAGAATTGCGAAAATTTTTTGCCTTCTCAACCATTTCTTGTCTTCATAACTCCATATCTCGCGAACGGATTGACCTAAACCCAAAAATTCCTATTGCATCTGAAAGTAGAAACTCGCCCGATTACAACGGTATGTGTATTTTTTTCCTAGGCCTTTCTGGTTAAGCGTTTGGAGCAGCAGAATTGTGACAAAAATTTTTTGCCTTTTCTACCATTTCTTGGTTTAAATCTCCCATTTCTCTGCCGAACGGATTGACCTAACACCCAAAAATTCCTGTTGCATCTGAAAAGTAGAAACTCGCCCGATTACAAAGGTATGGGGTATTTTTTCCCTAGGTCATTCTGGTTAAGCGATTGGAGCAGTAGAAGTGCGAAAAATTTGTTGTCTTGTCAACCATTTCTTAGCTTCAAAGTCCCATATCTCGCGACCGGATGGACCTAACCCAAATATTCCTATTGTAACTGAAAGTAGAAACTCGCCCGATTACAACGGTACGTCGTATTTTATTCCCTAGGCCATTCTGGATAAGCGTTTGGAGGCAGGCAGAATTGCGAAAAATTTTTGCCTTCTCAACCATTCTTGGCTTCAAACTCCCATATCTCGCGAACGGAGCATTGACCCTAACCCAAAATTTCTCTATATTGCATCTGAAAGTAGAAAACTCGCCCGATTCAACGGTCATGTGTATTTTTTCCCTCTAGGCCATTCTGTGTTTTAAGCGTTTGGAGAGCAGCAGAAGTGAGAGAAAAATTCTTTGTTGCCTTCTCAACCATTTCTTGTGTTCAAACTCCCATATCTCGACGAACGGATTGACGCAACCCAAAATTCCTATTGCATCTGAAAGTAGAGAAACTCGCCCCGGATTACAACGGTGTGTGTATTTTTTCCCTAGCCCCATTCTGGTGTGACGCGTTTGAGAGCAGCAGAATATTGCGAAAAAATTTGTTGTCTTCTCAACCCATTTCCTTGGCTTCTCAAACTCCCATATCAAGCGAACGGGATTGACCTAACCCAAAATATTCCTGTTGCGTCTGAAAGTAGAAAACTCGCCCGATTACAACGGCATGTGTATTTTTTCCCTAAGCCCATTCTGGTTAAGCGTTTGGAGCAGCAGAATTGCGAAAAATTTTTTTGCCTTCTCTACCATTTCTTGGATTCAACTCCCATACCTCGCGAATCGGATTGACCTAACCCAAAAATTCCTATTGCATCTGAAAGTAGAAAACTCGCCCGATTACAACAACGGTATGTGTATTTTTTCCCTAGGCCATTTCTGGTTAAGCGTTTGGAGCAGCAGAAGTGAGAGAAAAATTTGTTGCCTTCTCAACCATTTCTTGTAGTTTCAAACTCCCATATCTCGCGAACGGATTGACGGCAACCCAAAAATTCCCTATTGCATCTGAAAGTAGAAACTACGCCCGATTACAACGGTGTGTGTATTTTTTCCCTAGCCCATTCTGGTGAAGCGTTTGGAGCAGCAGAATTGCTAGACAAATTTGTTGTCTTCTCAACCATTTCTTGGCTTCAACTCCCATATCAAGCGAACTGGATTGACCCTGAACCCAAAAATTCCTTGTTGCGTCTGAAAGTAAGAAACTCGCCCGATTACAACGGCATGTGTATTTTTTTCCCTAGCCCATTCTGCGTTAAGCGTTTGGAAGCAGCAGAATTGCGAAAAAATTTTTTGCCTTCTCTACCATTTCTTGGATTCAAACTCCCATAACCTCGCGAACGGGATTGACCTACCCAAAAATTCCTATTGCATCTGAAAGTTAGAACACTCGCCCGATTACAACGGTATGTGTATTTTTTCCCTAGGCCATTCTGGTTAAGCGATTTGGGAGCGGCAGAAATTGCCGAAAAATTTTTTGCCTTCTCAACCATTTCTTGTCTTCAAAACTCCCATATCTCGCGAACGGATTGACTACCCAAAAATTCCTATTGCATCGTGAAAGTAGCAACTCGCCCGACTACAACGGTATGTGTATTTTTTCCCTAGGCCATTCTGGTTAAGCGTTTGGAGCCAGCAGAATTGTGAAAAATTTTCTTGCCTTTTCTACCATTTCTTGTGGTTTCAAACTCCCATTATCTCGCGAACGGATTCGAACCTAACCCAACAAATTCCTGTTGCATCTGAAAGTAGAAACTCGCCCGATTTACAACGGTATGTGCTATTTTTTCCCTAGGCCATTCTGGGTTAAGCGTTTGAGAGCAGCAGAAATTGTGAAAAATTTTTTTGCCTCTTCTACCATTTCTTGGATTCAAACTCCCATTTCTCGCTGAACGGGATTGACCTAACCCAAAAAATTCCTGTTTGCGTCTGAAAGTAGAAACTCGCCGACCCGTATTACAACGGTATGAGTGTTTTTCTCCCTAGCCCATTCTAGTTAAGCGTTTGGAGCAGCAGAATTGGCGAAAAATTTGTTGTTCTTCTCATCCATTCTTGGATTCAAACTCCCATATCTCGCGAACGGATTGACCTAACCCAAAAATTCCTGTTGCTTCTGAAAGTAGAAACTCGCCCGATTATAACGCGTATGTTGTATTTTTTCCCTAGTGCCATTCTGGGTTAAGCGTTTGGAGCAGCAGAATTGCGAAAAATTTGTTGTCTTCTCAACCATTTCTTGGATTCAAAACTCCCATATCAAGCGAACGGATTGACCTAACCCAAAAATTCCTGTTGCGTCTGAAAGTAGAAAACTCGCCCGATTATAACGGTATGTGTATTTTTTCCCTAGGCCATTCTGGTTAAGCGGTTTGAGCAGCAGAATTTGCGAAACATTTTTTGCCTTCTCAACCATTTCTTGTCTTCAAACTCCCCATATCTCGCGAACGGATTGACCTAACCCAAAAAATTCCTATTGCATCTGAAAGTAGAAACTCGCCCGATTAACAACGGTATGTGTATTTTTTCCCTATGGCCTTTCTGGTTAAGCGTTTGGAGCAGCAGAATTGTGAAAAAATTTTTTTGCCTTTTCTACCATTTCTTGGTTTAAATCTCCCATTTCTCGCGAACGGATTGACCTAACCCCAAAAATTCCTGTTGCATCTGAAAGTATAAACTCGCCCGATTACAAAGGTAATGGTATTTTTTTCCCTAGGTCATTCTGGTTAAGCGATTGGAGCAGTAGAAACGTGCGAAAAATTTGTTGTCTTGTCAACCATTTCTTAGCTTCAAAGTCCCATATCTCGCGAACGGATGGACCTAACCCAAAAATTCCTATATGTAACTGAAAGTAGAAACTCGCCCGATTACAACGGTTACGCAGCTATTTCTTTCCCTAGGCCATTCTGGATAATGCGTTTGGAGCAGCAGAATTGCGAAAAATTTTTTTGCCTTCTCAACCATTTCTTGGCTTCAAACTCCCATATCTCGCGAACGGATTGACCTAACCCAAAAATTTCTTATTGCATCTGAAAGTAGAACACTCGCCCGATTCCAACGGTATGTGTATTTTTCTCCCTAGGCCATTCTGGTTAAGCGTTTGGAGCAGCAGAAGTGAGAAAAATTTGTTGCCTTCTCCAACCATTTCCTTGTGTTCAAACTCCCATATCTCGCGAACGGATTGACGCAACCCAAAAATTCCTATTTGCATCTGAAGTAGAAACTCGCCCGATTACAACGGTGTGTGTATTTTTTCCCTAGCCCATTCTGGGTGAAGCGTTTGGGAGCAGCAGAATTGCGAAGAAATTTGTTGTCTTCTCAACCATTTCTTGGCCTTCTAAACTCCCATATCAAGCGAACGGATTGACCTAACCCAAAAATTCCTGTTGCGTCTGAAAGTAGAAACTCGCCCGATTACAACGGCATGTGTATTTTTTCCCTAGCCCATTCTGGTTAAGCGTTTGGAGCAGCAGAATTGCGAAAAATTTTTTGCCTTCTCTACCATTTCTTGGATTCAAACTCCCATACCTCGCGAACGGATTGACCTAACCCAAAAATTCCTGTTGCGTCTGAAAGTAGAAACTCGCCCGATTATAACCGTATGTGTATTTTTTCCCTAGGCCATTCTGGTTAAGCGTTTGGAGCAGCAGAATTGCGAAAAATTTGTTGTCTTCTCAACCATTTCTTGGATTCAAACTCCCATATCTCGCGAACGGATTGACCTAACCCAAAAATTCCTGTTGCGTCTGAAAGTAGAAACTCGCCCGATTATAACGGTATGTGTATTTTTTCCCTAGGCCATTCTGGTTAAGCGGTTTGAGCAGCAGAATTGCGAAAAATTTGTTGTCTTCTCAACCATTTCTTGGCTTCAAACTCCCATATCAAGCGAACGGATTGACCTAACCCAAAAATTCCTGTTGCGTCTGAAAGTAGAAACTCGCCCGATTACAACGGCATGTGTATTTTTTCCCTAGCCCATTCTGGTTAAGCGTTTGGAGCAGCAGAATTGCGAAAAATTTTTTGCCTTCTCTACCATTTCTTGGATTCAAACTCCCATACCTCGCGAACGGATTGACCTAACCCAAAAATTCCTATTGCATCTGAAAGTAGAAACTCGCCCGATTACAACGGTATGTGTATTTTTTCCCTAGGCCATTCTGGTTAAGCGTTTGGAGCGGCAGAATTGCGAAAAATTTTTTGCCTTCTCAACCATTTCTTGTCTTCAAACTCCCATATCTCGCGAACGGATTGACCTAACCCAAAAATTCCCATTGCATCTGAAAGTAGCAACTCGCCCGACTACAACGGTATGTGTATTTTTTCCCTAGGCCATTCTGGTTAAGCGTTTGGAGCAGCAGAATTGTGAAAAATTTTTTGCCTTTTCTACCATTTCTTGGTTTCAAACTCCCATTTCTCGCGAACGGATTGACCTAACCCAAAAATTCCTGTTGCATCTGAAAGTAGAAACTCGCCCGATTACAACGGTATGTGTATTTTTTCCCTAGGCCATTCTGGTTAAGCGTTTGGAGCAGCAGAATTGTGAAAAATTTTTTGCCTTTTCTACCATTTCTTGGATTCAAACTCCCATTTCTCGCGAACGGATTGACCTAACCCAAAAATTCCTGTTGCGTCTGAAAGTAGAAACTCGCCCGATTACAACGGTATGTGTGTTTTCTCCCTAGCCCATTCTGGTTAAGCGTTTGGAGCAGCAGAATTGCGAAAAATTTGTTGTCTTCTCATCCATTTCTTGGATTCAAACTCCCATATCTCGCGAACGGATTGACCTAACCCAAAAATTCCTGTTGCTTCTGAAAGTAGAAACTCGCCCGATTATAACCGTATGTGTATTTTTTCCCTAGGCCATTCTGGTTAAGCGTTTGGAGCAGCAGAATTGCGAAAAATTTGTTGTCTTGTCAACCATTTCTTAGCTTCAAAGTCCCATATCTCGCGAACGGATGGACCTAACCCAAAAATTCCTATTGTAACTGAAAGTAGAAACTCGCCCGATTACAACGGTACGCGTATTTTTTCCCTAGGCCATTCTGGATAAGCGTTTGGAGCAGCAGAATTGCGAAAAATTTTTTGCCTTCTCAACCATTTCTTGGCTTCAAACTCCCATATCTCGCGAACGGATTGACCTAACCCAAAATTTCTTATTGCATCTGAAAGTAGAAACTCGCCCGATTCCAACGGTATGTGTATTTTTTCCCTAGGCCATTCTGGTTAAGCGTTTGGAGCAGCAGAAGTGAGAAAAATTTGTTGCCTTCTCAACCATTTCTTGTGTTCAAACTCCCATATCTCGCGAACGGATTGACGCAACCCAAAAATTCCTATTGCATCTGAAAGTAGAAACTCGCCCGATTACAACGGTGTGTGTATTTTTTCCCTAGCCCATTCTGGTGAAGCGTTTGGAGCAGCAGAATTGCGAAAAATTTGTTGTCTTCTCAACCATTTCTTGGCTTCAAACTCCCATATCAAGCGAACGGATTGACCTAACCCAAAAATTCCTGTTGCGTCTGAAAGTAGAAACTCGCCCGATTACAACGGCATGTGTATTTTTTCCCTAGCCCATTCTGGTTAAGCGTTTGGAGCAGCAGAATTGCGAAAAATTTTTTGCCTTCTCTACCATTTCTTGGATTCAAACTCCCATACCTCGCGAACGGATTGACCTAACCCAAAAATTCCTGTTGCGTCTGAAAGTAGAAACTCGCCCGATTATAACCGTATGTGTATTTTTTCCCTAGGCCATTCTGGTTAAGCGTTTGGAGCAGCAGAATTGCGAAAAATTTGTTGTCTTCTCAACCATTTCTTGGATTCAAACTCCCATATCTCGCGAACGGATTGACCTAACCCAAAAATTCCTGTTGCGTCTGAAAGTAGAAACTCGCCCGATTATAACGGTATGTGTATTTTTTCCCTAGGCCATTCTGGTTAAGCGGTTTGAGCAGCAGAATTGCGAAAAATTTTTTGCCTTCTCAACCATTTCTTGTCTTCAAACTCCCATATCTCGCGAACGGATTGACCTAACCCAAAAATTCCTATTGCATCTGAAAGTAGAAACTCGCCCGATTACAACGGTATGTGTATTTTTTCCCTAGGCCATTCTGGTTAAGCGTTTGGAGCAGCAGAATTGTGAAAAATTTTTTGCCTTTTCTACCATTTCTTGGTTTCAAACTCCCATTTCTCGCGAACGGATTGACCTAACCCAAAAATTCCTGTTGCATCTGAAAGTAGAAACTCGCCCGATTACAACGGTATGTGTATTTTTTCCCTAGGCCATTCTGGTTAAGCGTTTGGAGCAGCAGAATTGTGAAAAATTTTTTGCCTTTTCTACCATTTCTTGGATTCAAACTCCCATTTCTCGCGAACGGATTGACCTAACCCAAAAATTCCTGTTGCGTCTGAAAGTAGAAACTCGCCCGATTACAACGGTATGTGTGTTTTCTCCCTAGCCCACTCTGGTTAAGCGTTTGGAGCAGCAGAATTGCGAAAAATTTGTTGTCTTCTCATCCATTTCTTGGA
This sequence comes from Ptiloglossa arizonensis, assembly GCF_051014685.1. NCBI lineage: Eukaryota > Metazoa > Arthropoda > Insecta > Hymenoptera > Colletidae > Ptiloglossa > Ptiloglossa arizonensis. The sequence goes on along the minus strand of NW_027478778.1, from coordinate 543,959 downwards.
TTCAAACTCCCATATCTCGCGAACGGATTGACCTAACCCAAAAATTCCTGTTGCGTCTGAAAGTAGAAACTCGCCCGATTATAACCGTATGTGTATTTTTTCCCTAGGCCATTCTGGTTAAGCGTTTGGAGCAGCAGAATTGCGAAAAATTTGTTGTCTTCTCAACCATTTCTTGGATTCAAACTCCCATATCTCGCGAACGGATTGACTTAACCCAAAAATTCCTGTTGCGTCTGAAAGTAGAAACTCGCCCGATTATAACGGTATGTGTATTTTTTCCCTAGGCCATTCTGGTTAAGCGGTTTGAGCAGCAGAATTGCGAAAAATTTTTTGCCTTCTCAACCATTTCTTGTCTTCAAACTCCCATATCTCGCGAACGGATTGACCTAACCCAAAAATTCCTATTGCATCTGAAAGTAGAAACTCGCCCGATTACAACGGTATGTGTATTTTTTCCCTAGGCCAGTCTGGTTAAGCGTTTGGAGCAGCAGAATTGTGAAAAATTTTTTGCCTTTTCTACCATTTCTTGGTTTCAAACTCCCATTTCTCGCGAACGGATTGACCTAACCCAAAAATTCCTGTTGCATCTGAAAGTAGAAACTCGCCCGATTACAACGGTATGTGTATTTTTTCCCTAGGCCATTCTGGTTAAGCGTTTGGAGCAGCAGAATTGTGAAAAATTTTTTGCCTTTTCTACCATTTCTTGGATTCAAACTCCCATTTCTCGCGAACGGATTGACCTAACCCAAAAATTCCTGTTGCATCTGAAAGTAGAAACTCGCCCGATTACAAGGGTATGGGTATTTTTTCCCTAGGCCATTCTGGATAAGCGTTTGGAGCAGCAGAATTGCGAAAAATTTGTTGTCTTCTCAAACATTTCTTAGCTTGAAACTCCCATATCTCGCGAACCGATTGACCTAACCCAAAAATTCCTATTGCATTTGAAAGTAGAAACTCGCCCGATTACAAAGGTAGGTGTATTTTTCCCCTAGGCCATTCTGGTTAAGCGATTGGAGCAGTAGAAGTGCGAAAAATTTGTTGTCTTGTCAACCATTTCTTAGCTTCAAAGTCCCATATCTCGCGAACGGATGGACCTAACCCAAAAATTCCTATTGTAACTGAAAGTAGAAACTCGACCGATTACAACGGTACGCGTATTTTTTCCCTAGGCCATTCTGGTTAAGCGTTTGGTGCAGCAGATTTGCGAAAAATTTGTTGTCTTCTCAACCATATCTTAGCTTCAAACTCTCATATCTCGCGAACGGATTGACCTAACCCAAAAATTCCTATTGCATTTGAAAGTAGAAACTCGCCCGATTACAACGGTACGTGTATTTTTTCCCTAGGTCATTCTGGTTAAGCGTTTGGAGCAGTAGAATTGTGAAAAATTTTTTGCCTTTTCTACCATTTCTTGGTTTAAATCTCCCATTTCTCGCGAACGGATTGACCTAACCCAAAAATTCCTGTTGCATCTGAAAGTAGAAACTCGCCCGATTACAAAGGTATGGGTATTTTTTCCCTAGGTCATTCTGGTTAAGCGATTGGAGCAGTAGAAGTGCGAAAAATTTGTTGTCTTGTCAACCATTTCTTAGCTTCAAAGTCCCATATCTCGCGAACGGATGGACCTAACCCAAAAATTCCTATTGTAACTGAAAGTAGAAACTCGCCCGATTACAACGGTACGCGTATTTTTTCCCTAGGCCATTCTGGATAAGCGTTTGGAGCAGCAGAATTGCGAAAAATTTTTTGCCTTCTCAACCATTTCTTGGCTTCAAACTCCCATATCTCGCGAACGGATTGACCTAACCCAAAATTTCTTATTGCATCTGAAAGTAGAAACTCGCCCGATTCCAACGGTATGTGTATTTTTTCCCTAGGCCATTCTGGTTAAGCGTTTGGAGCAGCAGAAGTGAGAAAAATTTGTTGCCTTCTCAACCATTTCTTGTGTTCAAACTCCCATATCTCGCGAACGGATTGACGCAACCCAAAAATTCCTATTGCATCTGAAAGTAGAAACTCGCCCGATTACAACGGTGTGTGTATTTTTTCCCTAGCCCATTCTGGTGAAGCGTTTGGAGCAGCAGAATTGCGAAAAATTTGTTGTCTTCTCAACCATTTCTTGGCTTCAAACTCCCATATCAAGCGAACGGATTGACCTAACCCAAAAATTCCTGTTGCGTCTGAAAGTAGAAACTCGCCCGATTACAACGGCATGTGTATTTTTTCCCTAGCCCATTCTGGTTAAGCGTTTGGAGCAGCAGAATTGCGAAAAATTTTTTGCCTTCTCTACCATTTCTTGGATTCAAACTCCCATACCTCGCGAACGGATTGACCTAACCCAAAAATTCCTGTTGCGTCTGAAAGTAGAAACTCGCCCGATTATAACCGTATGTGTATTTTTTCCCTAGGCCATTCTGGTTAAGCGTTTGGAGCAGCAGAATTGCGAAAAATTTGTTGTCTTCTCAACCATTTCTTGGATTCAAACTCCCATATCTCGCGAACGGATTGACCTAACCCAAAAATTCCTGTTGCGTCTGAAAGTAGAAACTCGCCCGATTATAACGGTATGTGTATTTTTTCCCTAGGCCATTCTGGTTAAGCGGTTTGAGCAGCAGAATTGCGAAAAATTTTTTGCCTTCTCAACCATTTCTTGTCTTCAAACTCCCATATCTCGCGAACGGATTGACCTAACCCAAAAATTCCTATTGCATCTGAAAGTAGAAACTCGCCCGATTACAACGGTATGTGTATTTTTTCCCTAGGCCATTCTGGTTAAGCGTTTGGAGCAGCAGAATTGTGAAAAATTTTTTGCCTTTTCTACCATTTCTTGGTTTCAAACTCCCATTTCTCGCGAACGGATTGACCTAACCCAAAAATTCCTGTTGCATCTGAAAGTAGAAACTCGCCCGATTACAACGGTATGTGTATTTTTTCCCTAGGCCATTCTGGTTAAGCGTTTGGAGCAGCAGAATTGTGAAAAATTTTTTGCCTTTTCTACCATTTCTTGGATTCAAACTCCCATTTCTCGCGAACGGATTGACCTAACCCAAAAATTCCTGTTGCGTCTGAAAGTAGAAACTCGCCCGATTACAACGGTATGTGTGTTTTCTCCCTAGCCCATTCTGGTTAAGCGTTTGGAGCAGCAGAATTGCGAAAAATTTGTTGTCTTCTCATCCATTTCTTGGATTCAAACTCCCATATCTCGCGAACGGATTGACCTAACCCAAAAATTCCTGTTGCGTCTGAAAGTAGAAACTCGCCCGATTATAACCGTATGTGTATTTTTTCCCTAGGCCATTCTGGTTAAGCGTTTGGAGCAGCAGAATTGCGAAAAATTTGTTGTCTTCTCAACCATTTCTTGGATTCAAACTCCCATATCTCGCGAACGGATTGACTTAACCCAAAAATTCCTGTTGCGTCTGAAAGTAGAAACTCGCCCGATTATAACGGTGTGTGTATTTTTTCCCTAGGCCATTCTGGTTAAGCGGTTTGAGCAGCAGAATTGCGAAAAATTTTTTGCCTTCTCAACCATTTCTTGTCTTCAAACTCCCATATCTCGCGAACGGATTGACCTAACCCAAAAATTCCTATTGCATCTGAAAGTAGAAACTCGCCCGATTACAACGGTATGTGTATTTTTTCCCTAGGCCAGTCTGGTTAAGCGTTTGGAGCAGCAGAATTGTGAAAAATTTTTTGCCTTTTCTACCATTTCTTGGTTTCAAACTCCCATTTCTCGCGAACGGATTGACCTAACCCAAAAATTCCTGTTGCATCTGAAAGTAGAAACTCGCCCGATTACAACGGTATGTGTATTTTTTCCCTAGGCCATTCTGGTTAAGCGTTTGGAGCAACAGAATTGTGAAAAATTTTTTGCCTTTTCTACCATTTCTTGGATTCAAACTCCCATTTCTCGCGAACGGATTGACCTAACCCAAAAATTCCTGTTGCATCTGAAAGTAGAAACTCGCCCGATTACAAGGGTATGGGTATTTTTTCCCTAGGCCATTCTGGATAAGCGTTTGGAGCAGCAGAATTGCGAAAAATTTGTTGTCTTCTCAAACATTTCTTAGCTTGAAACTCCCATATCTCGCGAACCGATTGACCTAACCCAAAAATTCCTATTGCATTTGAAAGTAGAAACTCGCCCGATTACAAAGGTAGGTGTATTTTTCCCCTAGGCCATTCTGGTTAAGCGATTGGAGCAGTAGAAGTGCGAAAAATTTGTTGTCTTGTCAACCATTTCTTAGCTTCAAAGTCCCATATCTCGCGAACGGATGGACCTAACCCAAAAATTCCTATTGTAACTGAAAGTAGAAACTCGACCGATTACAACGGTACGCGTATTTTTTCCCTAGGCCATTCTGGTTAAGCGTTTGGTGCAGCAGATTTGCGAAAAATTTGTTGTCTTCTCAACCATATCTTAGCTTCAAACTCTCATATCTCGCGAACGGATTGACCTAACCCAAAAATTCCTATTGCATTTGAAAGTAGAAACTCGCCCGATTACAACGGTACGTGTATTTTTTCCCTAGGTCATTCTGGTTAAGCGTTTGGAGCAGTAGAATTGTGAAAAATTTTTTGCCTTCTCTACCATTTCTTGGCTTCAAACTCCCATATCTCGCGAACGGATTGACCTAACCCAAAAATTCTTATTGCATCTGAAAGTAGAAACTCGCCCGATTCCAACGGTATGGGTATTTTTTCCCTAGGCCATTCTGGTTAAGCGCTTGGAGCAGCACAAGTGAGAAAAATTTGTTGCCTTCTCAAACATTTCTTGTGTTCAAACTCCCATATCTCGCGAACGGATTGACCCAACCCAAAAATTCCTATTGCATCTGAAAGTAGAAACTCGCCCGATTACAACGGTGTGTGTATTTTTTCCCTAGACCATTCTGGTGAAGCGTTTGGAGCAGCAGAATTGCGAAAAACTTGTTGTCTTCTCAACCATTTCTTGGCTTCAAACTCCCATATCAAGCGAACGGATTGACATAACCCAAAAATTCCTGTTGCGTCTGAAAGTAGAAACTCGCCCGATTACAACGGCATGTGTATTTTTTCCCTAGCCCATTCTGGTGAAGCGTTTGGAGCAGCAGAATTGCGAAAAATTTGTTGTCTTCTCAACCATTTCTTGGATTCAAACTCCCATATCAAGCGAACGGATTGATCTAACCGAAAAATTCCTGTTGCGTCTGCAACTAGAAACTCGCCCGATTACAACGGCATGTGTATTTTTTCCCTAGCCCATTCTGGTTAAGCGTTTGAAGCAGCAGAATTGCGAAAAATTTTTTGCCTTCTCAACCATTTCTTAGCTTCAAAGTCCCATATCTCGCGAACGGAATGACCTAACCCAAAAATTCCTGTTGCATCTGAAAGTAGAAACTTGCCCGATAACAACGGTATGCGTATTTTTTCCCTAGGCCATTCTGGTTAAGCGTTTGAAGCAGCAGAATTGCGAAAAATTTGTTGTCTTCTCAACCATTTCTTGGATTCAAACTCCCATATCTCGCGAACGGATTGGCCTAACCCAAAAATTGCTGTTGCGTCTGAAAGTAGAAACTCGCCCGATTATAACCGTATGTGTATTTTTTCCCTAGGCCATTCTGGTTAAGCGTTTGGAGCAGCAGAATTGCGAAAAATTTTTTGCCTTCTCAACCATTTCTTGTCTTCAAACTCCCATATCTCGCGAACGGATTGACCTAACCCAAAAATTGCTGTTGCGTCTGAAAGTAGAAACTCGCCCGATTATAACCGTATGTGTATTTTTTCCCTAGGCCATTCTGGTTAAGCGTTTGGAGCAGCAGAATTGCGAAAAATTTGTTGTCTTCACAACCATTTCTTGGATTCAAACTCCCATATCAAGCGAACGGATTGACCTAACCCAAAAATTCCTGTTGCGTCTGAAAGTAGAAACTCGCCAGATTATAAGGGTATGTGTATTTTTTCCCTAGGCCATTCTGGTTAAGCGGTTGGAGCAGCAGAATTGCGAAAAATTTTTTGCCTTCTCAACCATTTCTTGTCTTCAAACTCCCATATCTCGCGAACGGATTGACCTAACTCAAAAATTCCTACTGCATCTGAAAGTAGAAACTCGCCCGATTACAACGGTATGTGTATTTTTTCCCTAGGCCTTTCTGGTTAAGCGTTTGGAGCAGCAGAATTGTGAAAAATTTTTTGCCTTTTCTACCATTTCTTGGTTTAAAACTCCCATTTCTCGCGAACGGATTGACCTAACCCAAAAATTACTGTTGCATCTGAAAGTAGAAACTCGCCCGATTACAAAGGTATGGGTATTTTTTCCCTAGGTCATTCTGGTTAAGCGATTGGAGCAGTAGAAGTGCGAAAAATTTGTTGTCTTGTCAACCATTTCTTAGCTTCAAAGTCCCATATCTCGCGAACGGATGGACCTAACCCAAAAATTCCTATTGTAACTGAAAGTAGAAACTCGCCCGATTACAACGGTACGCGTATTTTTTCCCTAGGCCATTCTGGTTAAGCGTTTGGAGCAGCAGAATTGCGAAAAATTTTTTGCCTTCTCAACCATTTCTTGGCTTCAAACTCCCATATCTCGCGAACGGATTGACCTAACCCAAAATTTTTTATTGCATCTGAAAGTAGAAACTCGCCCGATTCCAACGGTATGTGTATTTTGTCCCTAGGCCATTCTGGTTAAGCGTTTGGAGCAGCAGAAGTGAGAAAAATTTGTTGCCTTCTCAACCATTTCTTGTGTTCAAACTCCCATATCTCGCGAACGGATTGACGCAACCCAAAAATTCCTATTGCATCTGAAAGTAGAAACTCGCCCGATTACAACGGTGTGTGTATTTTTTCCCTAGCCCATTCTGGTGAAGCGTTTGGAGCAGCAGAATTGCGAAAAATTTGTTGTCATCTCAACCATTTCTTGGCTTCAAACTCCCATATCAAGCGAACGGATTGACCTAACCCAAAAATTCCTGTTGCGTCTGAAAGTAGAAACTCGCCCGATTACAACGGCATGTGTATTTTTTCCCTAGCCCATTCTGGTTAAGCGTTTGGAGCAGCAGAATTGCGAAAAATTTTTTGCCTTCTCTACCATTTCTTGGATTCAAACTCCCATACCTCGCGAACGGATTGACCTAACCCAAAAATTCCTATTGCATCTGAAAGTAGAAACTCGCCCGATTACAACGGTATGTGTATTTTTTCCCTAGGCCATTCTGGTTAAGCGTTTGGAGCGGCAGAATTGCGAAAAATTTTTTGCCTTCTCAACCATTTCTTGTTTTCAAACTCCCATATCTCGCGAACGGATTGACCCAACCCAAAAATTCCTATTGCATCTGGAAGTAGAAACTCGCCCGATTACAACGGTATGTGTATTTTTTCCCTAGGCCATTCTGGTTAAGCGTTTGGAGCAGCAGAATTGCGAAAAATTTGTTGTCTTCTCAACCATTTCTTGGATTCAAACTCCCATATCAAGCGAACGGATTGACCTAACCCAAAAATTCCTGTTGCGTCTGAAAGTAGAAACTCGCCAGATTATAACGGTATGTGTATTTTTTCCCTAGGCCATTCTGGTTAAGCGGTTGGAGCAGCAGAATTGCGAAAAATTTTTTGCCTTCTCAACCATTTCTTGTCTTCAAACTCCCATATCTCGCGAACGGATTGACCTAACCCAAAAATTCCTATTGCATCTGAAAGTAGAAACTCACCCGATTACAACGGTATGTGTATTTTTTCCCTAGGCCTTTCTGGTTAAGCGTTTGGAGCAGCAGAATTGTGAAAAATTTTTTGCCTTTTCTACCATTTCTTGGTTTAAAACTCCCATTTCTCGCGAACGGATTGACCTAACCCAAAAATTCCTGTTGCATCTGAAAGTAGAAACTCGCCCGATTACAAAGGTATGGGTATTTTTTCCCTAGGCCATTGTGGTTAAGCGTTTGGAGCAGCAGAATTGCGAAAAATTTGTTGTCTTCTCAAACATTTCTTAGCTTGAAACTCCCATATCTCGCGAACCGATTGACCTAACCCAAAAATTCCTATTGCATTTGAAAGTAGAAACTCGCCCGATTACAACGGTAGGTGTATTTTTCCCCTAGGCCATTCTGGTTAAGCGATTGGAGCAGTAGAACTGCGAAAAATTTGTTGTCTTCTCAAACATTTCTTAGCTTGAAACTCCCATATCTCGCGAACCGATTGACCTAACCCAAAAATTCCTATTGCATTTGAAAGTAGAAACTCGCCCGGTTACAACGGTACGTGTATTTTTTCCCTAGGTCATTCTGGTTAAGCGATTGGAGCAGTAGAAGTGCGAAAAATTTGTTGTCTTGTCAACCATTTCTTAGCTTCAAAGTCCCATATCTCGCGAACGGATGGACCTAACCCAAAAATTCCTATTGTAGCTGAAAGTAGAAACTCGCCCGATTACAACGGTACGCGTATTTTTTCCCTAGGCCATTCTGGTTAAGCGTTTGGAGCAGCAGAATTGCGAAAAATTTTTTGCCTTCTCAACCATTTCTTGGCTTCAAACTCCCATATCTCGCGAACGGATTGACCTAACCCAAAATTTCTTATTGCATCTGAAAGTAGAAACTCGCCCGATTCCAACGGTATGTGTATTTTTTCCCTAGGCCATTCTGGTTAAGCGTTTGGAGCAGCAGAATTGTGAAAAATTTTTTGCCTTTTCTACCATTTCTTGGATTCAAACTCCCATTTCTCGCGAACGGATTGACCTAACCCAAAAATTCCTGTTGCGTCTGAAAGTAGAAACTCGCCCGATTATAACCGTATGTGTATTATTTCCCTAGGCCATTCTGGTTAAGCGTTTGGAGCAGCAGAATTGCGAAAAATTTGTTGTCTTCTCAACCATTTCTTGGATTCAAACTCCCATATCTCGCGAACGGATTGACCTAACCCAAAAATTCCTGTTGCGTCTGAAAGTAGAAACTCGCCCGATTATAACCGTATGTGTATTTTTTCCCTAGGCCATTCTGGTTAAGCGTTTGGAGCAGCAGAATTGCGAAAAATTTGTTGTCTTCTCAACCATTTCTTGGATTCAAACTCCCATATCTCGCGAACGGATTGACTTAACCCAAAAATTCCTGTTGCGTCTGAAAGTAGAAACTCGCCCGATTGTAACGGTATGTGTATTTTTTCCCTAGGCCATTCTGGTTAAGCGGTTTGAGCAGCAGAATTGCGAAAAATTTTTTGCCTTCTCAACCATTTCTTGTCTTCAAACTCCCATATCTCGCGAACGGATTGACCTAACCCAAAAATTCCTATTGCATCTGAAAGTAGAAACTCGCCCGATTACAACGGTATGTGTATTTTTTCCCTAGGCCATTCTGGTTAAGCGTTTGGAGCAGCAGAATTGTGAAAAATTTTTTGCCTTTTCTACCATTTCTTGGTTTCAAACTCCCATTTCTCGCGAACGGATTGACCTAACCCAAAAATTCCTGTTGCATCTGAAAGTAGAAACTCGCCCGATTACAACGGTATGTGTATTTTTTCCCTAGGCCATTCTGGTTAAGCGTTTGGAGCAGCAGAATTGTGAAAAATTTTTTGCCTTTTCTACCATTTCTTGGATTCAAGCTCCCATTTCTCGCGAACGGATTGACCTAACCCAAAAATTCCTGTTGCATCTGAAAGTAGAAACTCGCCCGATTACAAGGGTATGGGTATTTTTTCCCTAGGCCATTCTGGATAAGCGTTTGGAGCAGCAGAATTGCGAAAAATTTGTTGTCTTCTCAAACATTTCTTAGCTTGAAACTCCCATATCTCGCGAACCGATTGACCTAACCCAAAAATTCCTATTGCATTTGAAAGTAGAAACTCGCCCGATTACAAAGGTAGGTGTATTTTTCCCCTAGGCCATTCTGGTTAAGCGATTGGAGCAGTAGAAGTGCGAAAAATTTGTTGTCTTGTCAACCATTTCTTAGCTTCAAAGTCCCATATCTCGCGAACGGATGGACCTAACCCAAAAATTCCTATTGTAACTGAAAGTAGAAACTCGACCGATTACAACGGTACGCGTATTTTTTCCCTAGGCCATTCTGGTTAAGCGTTTGGTGCAGCAGATTTGCGAAAAATTTGTTGTCTTCTCAACCATATCTTAGCTTCAAACTCTCATATCTCGCGAACGGATTGACCTAACCCAAAAATTCCTATTGCATTTGAAAGTAGAAACTCGCCCGATTACAACGGTACGTGTATTTTTTCCCTAGGTCATTCTGGTTAAGCGTTTGGAGCAGTAGAATTGTGAAAAATTTTTTGCCTTCTCTACCATTTCTTGGCTTCAAACTCCCATATCTCGCGAACGGATTGACCTAACCCAAAAATTCTTATTGCATCTGAAAGTAGAAACTCGCCCGATTCCAACGGTATGGGTATTTTTTCCCTAGGCCATTCTGGTTAAGCGCTTGGAGCAGCACAAGTGAGAAAAATTTGTTGTCTTCTCAACCATTTCTTGGATTCAAACTCCCATATCAAGCGAACGGATTGATCTAACCGAAAAATTCCTGTTGCGTCTGAAACTAGAAACTCGCCCGATTACAACGGCATGTGTATTTTTTCCCTAGCCCATTCTGGTTAAGCGTTTGAAGCAGCAGAATTGCGAAAAATTTTTTGCTTTCTCAACCATTTCTTAGCTTCAAAGTCCCATATCTCGCGAACGGAATGACCTAACCCAAAAATTCCTGTTGCATCTGAAAGTAGAAACTTGCCCGATAACAACGGTATGCGTATTTTTTCCCTAGGCCATTCTGGTTAAGCGTTTGAAGCAGCAGAATTGCGAAAAATTTGTTGTCTTCTCAACCATTTCTTGGATTCAAACTCCCATATCTCGCGAACGGATTGGCCTAACCCAAAAATTGCTGTTGCGTCTGAAAGTAGAAACTCGCCCGATTATAACCGTATGTGTATTTTTTCCCTAGGCCATTCTGGTTAAGCGTTTGGAGCAGCAGAATTGCGAAAAATTTGTTGTCTTCTCAACCATTTCTTGGATTCAAACTCCCATATCAAGCGAACGGATTGACCTAACCCAAAAATTCCTGTTGCGTCTGAAAGTAGAAACTCGCCAGATTATAAGGGTATGTGTATTTTTTCCCTAGGCCATTCTGGTTAAGCGGTTGGAGCAGCAGAATTGCGAAAAATTTTTTGCCTTCTCAACCATTTCTTGTCTTCAAACTCCCATATCTCGCGAACGGATTGACCTAACTCAAAAATTCCTACTGCATCTGAAAGTAGAAACTCGCCCGATTACAACGGTATGTGTATTTTTTCCCTAGGCCTTTCTGGTTAAGCGTTTGGAGCAGCAGAATTGTGAAAAATTTTTTGCCTTTTCTACCATTTCTTGGTTTAAAACTCCCATTTCTCGCGAACGGATTGACCTAACCCAAAAATTACTGTTGCATCTGAAAGTAGAAACTCGCCCGATTACAAAGGTATGGGTATTTTTTCCCTAGGTCATTCTGGTTAAGCGATTGGAGCAGTAGAAGTGCGAAAAATTTGTTGTCTTGTCAACCATTTCTTAGCTTCAAAGTCCCATATCTCGCGAACGGATGGACCTAACCCAAAAATTCCTATTGTAACTGAAAGTAGAAACTCGCCCGATTACAACGGTACGCGTATTTTTTCCCTAGGCCATTCTGGTTAAGCGTTTGGAGCAGCAGAATTGCGAAAAATTTTTTGCCTTCTCAACCATTTCTTGGTTTCAAACTCCCATTTCTCGCGAACGGATTGACCTAACCCAAAAATTCCTGTTGCATCTGAAAGTAGAAACTCGCCCGATTACAACGGTATGTGTATTTTTTCCCTAGGCCATTCTGGTTAAGCGTTTGGAGCAGCAGAATTGTGAAAAATTTTTTGCCTTTTCTACCATTTCTTGGTTTCAAACTCCCATTACTCGCGAACGGATTGACCTAACCCAAAAATTCCTGTTGCATCTGAAAGTAGAAACACGCCCGATTACAAGGGTATGGGTATTTTTTCCCTAGGCCATTCTGGATAAGCGTTTGGAGCAGCAGAATTGCGAAAAATTTGTTGTCTTCTCAAACATTTCTTAGCTTGAAACTCCCATATCTCGCGAACCGATTGACCTAACCCAAAAATTCCTATTGCATTTGAAAGTAGAAACTCGCCCGATTACAAAGGTAGGTGTATTTTTCCCCTAGGCCATTCTGGTTAAGCGATTGGAGCAGTAGAAGTGCGAAAAATTTGTTGTCTTGTCAACCATTTCTTAGCTTCAAAGTCCCATATCTCGCGAACGGATGGACCTAACCCAAAAATTCCTATTGTAACTGAAAGTAGAAACTCGACCGATTACAACGGTACGCGTATTTTTTCCCTAGGCCATTCTGGTTAAGCGTTTGGTGCAGCAGATTTGCGAAAAATTTGTTGTCTTCTCAACCATATCTTAGCTTCAAACTCTCATATCTCGCGAACGGATTGACCTAACCCAAAAATTCCTATTGCATTTGAAAGTAGAAACTCGCCCGATTACAACGGTACGTGTATTTTTTCCCTAGGTCATTCTGGTTAAGCGTTTGGAGCAGTAGAATTGTGAAAAATTTTTTGCCTTCTCTACCATTTCTTGGCTTCAAACTCCCATATCTCGCGAACGGATTGACCTAACCCAAAAATTCTTATTGCTTCTGAAAGTAGAAACTCGCCCGATTCCAACGGTATGGGTATTTTTTCCCTAGGCCATTCTGGTTAAGCGCTTGGAGCAGCACAAGTGAGAAGAATTTGTTGCCTTCTCAAACATTTCTTGTGTTCAAACTCCCATATCTCGCGAACGGATTGACCCAACCCAAAAATTCCTATTGCATCTGAAAGTAGAAACTCGCCCGATTACAACGGTGTGTGTATTTTTTCCCTAGCCCATTCTGGTGAAGCGTTTGGAGCAGCAGAATTGCGAAAAACTTGTTGTCTTCTCAACCATTTCTTGGCTTCAAACTCCCATATCAAGCGAACGGATTGACATAACCCAAAAATTCCTGTTGCGTCTTAAAGTAGAAACTCGCCCGATTACAACGGCATGTGTATTTTTTCCCTAGCCCATTCTGGTGAAGCGTTTGGAGCAGCAGAATTGCGAAAAATTTGTTGTCTTCTCAACCATTTCTTGGATTCAAACTCCCATATCAAGCGAACGGATTGACCTAACCCAAAAATTCCTGTTGCTCTGAATGTAGAAACTCGCCCGATTACAACGGCATGTGTATTTTTTCCCTAGCCCATTCTGGTTAAGCGTTTGAAGCAGCAGAATTGCGAAAAATTTTTTGCCTTCTCAACCATTTCTTAGCTTCAAACTCCCATATCTCGCGAACGGAATGACCTAACCCAAAAATTCCTGTTGCATCTGAAGGTAGAAACTTGCCCGATAACAACGGTATGCGCATTTTTTCCCTAGGCCATTCTGGTTAAGCGTTTGAAGCAGCAGAATTGCGAAAAATTTGTTGTCTTCTCAACCATTTCTTGGATTCAAACTCCCATATCTCGCGAACGGATTGGCCTAACCCAAAAATTCCTGTTGCGTCTGAAAGTAGAATCTCGCCCGATTATAACCGTATGTGTATTTTTTCCCTAGGCCATTCTGGTTAAGCGTTTGGAGCAGCAGAATTGCGAAAAATTTGTTGTCTTCTCAACCATTTCTTGGATTCAAACTCCCATATCAAGCGAACGGATTGACCTAACCCAAAAATTCCTGTTGCGTCTGAAAGTAGAAACTCGCCAGATTATAACGGTATGTGTATTTTTTCCCTAGGCCATTCTGGTTAAGCGGTTGGAGCAGCAGAATTGTGAAAAATTTTTTGCCTTTTCTACCATTTCTTGGTTTAAAACTCCCATTTCTCGCGAACGGATTGACCTAACCCAAAAATTCCTGTTGCATCTGAAAGTAGAAACTCGCCCGATTACAAAGGTATGGGTATTTTTTCCCTAGGCCATTGTGGTTAAGCGTTTGGAGCAGCAGAATTGCGAAAAATTTGTTGTCTTCTCAAACATTTCTTAGCTTGAAACTCCCATATCTCGCGAACCGATTGACCTAACCCAAAAATTCCTATTGCATTTGAAAGTAGAAACTCGCCCGATTACAACGGTAGGTGTATTTTTCCCCTAGGCCATTCTGGTTAAGCGATTGGAGCAGTAGAACTGCGAAAAATTTGTTGTCTTCTCAAACATTTCTTAGCTTGAAACTCCCATATCTCGCGAACCGATTGACCTAACCCAAAAATTCCTATTGCATTTGAAAGTAGAAACTCGCCCGGTTACAACGGTACGTGTATTTTTTCCCTAGGTCATTCTGGTTAAGCGATTGGAGCAGTAGAAGTGCGAAAAATTTGTTGTCTTGTCAACCATTTCTTAGCTTCAAAGTCCCATATCTCGCGAACGGATGGACCTAACCCAAAAATTCCTATTGTAGCTGAAAGTAGAAACTCGCCCGATTACAACGGTACGCGTATTTTTTCCCTAGGCCATTCTGGTTAAGCGTTTGGAGCAGCAGAATTGCGAAAAATTTTTTGCCTTCTCAACCATTTCTTGGCTTCAAACTCCCATATCTCGCGAACGGATTGACCTAACCCAAAATTTCTTATTGCATCTGAAAGTAGAAACTCGCCCGATTCCAACGGTATGTGTATTTTTTCCCTAGGCCATTCTGGTTAAGCGTTTGGAGCAGCAGAAGTGAGAAAAATTTGTTGCCTTCTCAACCATTTCTTGTGTTCAAACTCCCATATCTCGCGAACGGATTGACGCAACCCAAAAATTCCTATTGCACCTGAAAGTAGAAACTCGCCCGATTACAACGGTGTGTGTATTTTTTCCCTAGCCCATTCTGGTGAAGCGTTTGGAGCAGCAGAATTGCGAAAAATTTGTTGTCTTCTCAACCATTTCTTGGCTTCAAACTCCCATATCAAGCGAACGGATTGACCTAACCCAAAAATTCCTGTTGCGTCTGAAAGTAGAAACTCGCCCGATTACAACGGCATGTGTATTTTTTCCCTAGCCCATTCTGGTTAAGCGTTTGGAGCAGCAGAATTGCGAAAAATTTTTTGCCTTCTCTACCATTTCTTGGATTCAAACTCCCATACCTCGCGAACGGATTGACCTAACCCAAAAATTCCTATTGCATCTGAAAGTAGAAACTCGCCCGATTACAACGGTATGTGTATTTTTTCCCTAGGCCATTCTGGTTAAGCTTTTGGAGCGGCAGAATTGCGAAAAATTTTTTGCCTTCTCAACCATTTCTTGTCTTCAAACTCCCATATCTCGCGAACGGATTGACCTAACCCAAAAATTCCTATTGCATCTGAAAGTAGAAACTCACCCGATTACAACGGTATGTGTATTTTTTCCCTAGGCCTTTCTGGTTAAGCGTTTGGAGCAGCAGAATTGTGAAAAATTTTTTGCCTTTTCTACCATTTCTTGGTTTAAAACTCCCATTTCTCGCGAACGGATTGACCTAACCCAAAAATTCCTGTTGCATCTGAAAGTAGAAACTCGCCCGATTACAAAGGTAAGGGTATTTTTTCCCTAGGCCATTGTGGTTAAGCGTTTGGAGCAGCAGAATTGCGAAAAATTTGTTGTCTTCTCAAACATTTCTTAGCTTGAAACTCCCATATCTCGCGAACCGATTGACCTAACCCAAAAATTCCTATTGCATTTGAAAGTAGAAACTCGCCCGATTACAACGGTATGTGTATTTTTTCCCTAGGCCATTCTGGTTAAGCGTTTGGAGCAGCAGAAGTGCGAAAAATTTGTTGTCTTCTCAACCATTTCTTGGCTTCAAACCCCCATATCTCGCGAACGGATTGACCTAACCCAAAAATTCCTGTTGCGTCTGAAAGTAGAAACTCGCCCGATTACAACGGTATGTGTATTTTCTCCCTAGCCCATTCTGGTTAAGCGTTTGGAGCAGCAGAATTGCGAAAAATTTGTTGTCTTCTCATCCATTTCTTGGATTCAAACTCCCATATCTCGCGAACGGATTGACCTAACCCAAAAATTCCTGTTGCGTCTGAAAGTAGAAACTCGCCCGATTATAACGGTATGTGTATTTTTTCCCTAGGCCATTCTGGTTAAGCGTTTGGAGCAGCAGAATTGCGAAAAATTTGTTGTCTTCTCAACCATTTCTTGGATTCAAACTCCCATATCTCGCGAACGGATTGACCTAACCCAAAAATTCCTGTTGCGTCTGAAAGTAGAATCTCGCCCGATTATAACGGTATGTGTATTTTTTCCCTAGGCCATTCTGGTTAAGCGGTTGGAGCAGCAGAATTGCGAAAAATTTTTTGCCTTCTCAACCATTTCTTGTCTTCAAACTCCCATATCTCGCGAACGGATTGACCTAACCCAAAAATTCCTATTGCATCTGAAAGTAGAAACTCACCCGATTACAACGGTATGTGTATTTTTTCCCTAGGCCATTCTGGTTAAGCGTTTGGAGCAGCAGAATTGCGAAAAATTCTTTGCCTTCTCAACCATTTCTTGGCTTCAAACTCCCATATCTCGCGAACGGATTGACCTAACCCAAAATTTCTTATTGCATCTGAAAGTAGAAACTCGCCCGATTCCAACGGTATGTGTATTTTTTCCCTAGGCCATTCTGGTTAAGCGTTTGGAGCAGCAGAAGTGAGAAAAATTTGTTGCCTTCTCAACCATTTCTTGTGTTCAAACTCCCATATCTCGCGAACGGATTGACGCAACACAAAAATTCCTATTGCATCTGAAAGTAGAAACTCGCCCGATTACAACGGTGTGTGTATTTTTTCCCTAGCCCATTCTGGTGAAGCGTTTGGAGCAGCAGAATTGCGAAAAATTTGTTGTCTTCTCAACCATTTCTTGGCTTCAAACTCCCATATCAAGCGAACGGATTGACCTAACCCAAAAATTCCTGTTGCGTCTGAAAGTAGAAACTCGCCCGATTACAACGGCATGTGTATTTTTTCCCTAGCCCATTCTGGTTAAGCGTTTGGAGCAGCAGAATTGCGAAAAATTTTTTGCCTTCTCTACCATTTCTTGGATTCAAACTCCCATACCTCGCGAACGGATTGGCCTAACCCAAAAATTCCTATTGCATCTGAAAGTAGAAACTCGCCCGATTACAACGGTATGTGTATTTTTTCCCTAGGCCATTCTGGTTAAGCGTTTGGAGCGGCAGAATTGCGAAAAATTTTTTGCCTTCTCAACCATTTCTTGTCTTCAAACTCCCATATCTCGCGAACGGATTGACCTAACCCAAAAATTCCTATTGCATCTGAAAGTAGAAACTCACCCGATTACAACGGTATGTGTATTTTTTCCCTAGGCCTTTCTGGTTAAGCGTTTGGAGCAGCAGAATTGTGAAAAATTTTTTGCCTTTTCTACCATTTCTTGGTTTAAAACTCCCATTTCTCGCGAACGGATTGACCTAACCCAAAAATTCCTGTTGCATCTGAAAGTAGAAACTCGCCCGATTACAAAGGTATGGGTATTTTTTCCCTAGGCCATTGTGGTTAAGCGTTTGGAGCAGCAGAATTGCGAAAAATTTGTTGTCTTCTCAAACATTTCTTAGCTTGAAACTCCCATATCTCGCGAACCGATTGACCTAACCCAAAAATTCCTATTGCATTTGAAAGTAGAAACTCGCTCGATTACAACGGTATGTGTATTTTTTCCCTAGGCCATTCTGGTTAAGCGTTTGGAGCAGCAGAAGTGCGAAAAATTTGTTGTCTTCTCAACCATTTCTTGGCTTCAAACCCCCATATCTCGCGAACGGATTGACCTAACCCAAAAATTCCTGTTGCGTCTGAAAGTAGAAACTCGCCCGATTACAACGGTATGTGTATTTTCTCCCTAGCCCATTCTGGTTAAGCGTTTGGAGCAGCAGAATTGCGAAAAATTTGTTGTCTTCTCATCCATTTCTTGGATTCAAACTCCCATATCTCGCGAACGGATTGACCTAACCCAAAAATTCCTGTTGCGTCTGAAAGTAGAAACTCGCCCGATTATAACGGTATGTGTATTTTTTCCCTAGGCCATTCTGGTTAAGCGTTTGGAGCAGCAGAATTGCGAAAAATTTGTTGTCTTCTCAACCATTTCTT
Organism: Ptiloglossa arizonensis; assembly: GCF_051014685.1. Classification (NCBI taxonomy): domain Eukaryota; kingdom Metazoa; phylum Arthropoda; class Insecta; order Hymenoptera; family Colletidae; genus Ptiloglossa; species Ptiloglossa arizonensis. The sequence continues at coordinate 525,909 of NW_027478778.1, read as the reverse complement.
GGATTCAAACTCCCATATCTCGCGAACGGATTGACCTAACCCAAAAATTCCTGTTGCGTCTGAAAGTAGAATCTCGCCCGATTATAACGGTATGTGTATTTTTTCCCTAGGCCATTCTGGTTAAGCGGTTGGAGCAGCAGAATTGCGAAAAATTTTTTGCCATCTCAACCATTTCTTGCCTTCAAACTCCCATATCTCGCGAACGGATTGACCTAACCCAAAAATTCCTATTGCATCTGAAAGTAGAAACTCGCTCGATTACAACGGTATGTGTATTTTTTCCCTAGGCCATTCTGGTTAAGCGTTTGGAGCAGCACAATTGTGAAAAATTTTTTGCCTTTTCTACCATTTCTTGGTTTCAAACTCCCATTTCTCGCGAACGGATTGACCTAACCCAAAAATTCCTGTTGCATCTGAAAGTAGAAACTCGCCCGATTACAAAGGTATGGGTATTTTTTCCCTAGGCCATTCTGGTTAAGCGTTTGGAGCAGCAGAATTGCGAAAAATTTGTTGTCTTCTCAAACATTTCTTAGCTTGAAACTCCCATATCTCGCGAACCGATTGACCTAACCCAAAAATTCCTATTGCATTTGAAAGTAGAAACTCGCCCGATTACAACGGTAGGTGTATTTTTCCCCTAGGCCATTCTGGTTAAGCGATTGGAGCAGTAGAACTGCGAAAAATTTGTTGTCTTCTCAAACATTTCTTAGCTTGAAACTCCCATATCTCGCGAACCGATTGACCTAACCCAAAAATTCCTATTGCATTTGAAAGTAGAAACTCGCCCGATTACAACGGTACGTGTATTTTTTCCCTAGGTCATTCTGGTTAAGCGTTTGGAGCAGTAGAATTGTGAAAAATTTTTTGCCTTCTCCACCATTTCTTGGCTTCAAACTCCCATATCTCGCGAACGGATTGACCTAACCCAAAAATTCCTATTGCATCTGAAAGTAGAAACTCACCCAATTACAACGGTATGTGTATTTTTTCCCTAGGCCATTCTGGTTAAGCGTTTGGAGCAGCAGAATTGCGAAAAATTTTTTGCCTTCTCAACCATTTCTTGGCTTCAAACTCCCATATCTCGCGAACGGATTGACCTAACCCAAAAATTCCTATTGCATCTGAAAGTAGAAACTCGCCCAATTACAACGGTATGTGTATTTTTTCCCTAGGCCATTCTGGTTAAGCGTTTGGAGCAGCAGAATTGCGAAAAATTTTTTGCCTTCTCAACCATTTCTTGGCTTCAAACTCCCATATCTCGCGAACGGATTGACCTAACCCAAAAATTCTTATTGCATCTGAAAGTAGAAACTCGCCCGATTCCAACGGTATGTGTATTTTTTCCCTAGGCCATTCTGGTTAAGCGCTTGGAGCAGCAGAAGTGAGAAAAATTTGTTGCCTTCTCAACCATTTCTTGTGTTCAAACTCCCATATCTCGCGAACGGATTGACGCAACCCAAAAATTCCTATTGCATCTGAAAGTAGAAACTCGCCCGATTACAACGGTACGCGTATTTTTTCCCTAGGGCATTCTGGTTAAGCGTTTGGAGCAGCAGATTTGCGAAAAATTTGTTGTCTTCTCAACCATTTCTTGTCTTCAATCTCCCATATCTCGCGAACCGATTGACCTAACCCAACAATTCCTATTACATTTGAAAGTAGAAACTCGCCCGATTACAACGGTAGGTGTATTTTTTCCCTAGGCCATTCTGGTTAAGCGCTTGGAGCAGCAGAAGTGAGAAAAATTTGTTGCCTTCTCAACCATTTCTTGTGTTCAAACTCCCATATCTCGCGAACGGATTGACGCAACCCAAAAATTCCTATTGCATCTGAAAGTAGAAACTCGCCCGATTACAACGGTATGTGTATTTTTTCCCTAGGCCATTCTGGTTAAGCGTTTGGAGCAGCAGAATTGCGAAAAATTTTTTGCCTTCTCAACCATTTCTTGGCTTCAAACTCCCATACCTCGCGAACGGATTGACCTAACCCAAAAATTCCTATTGCATCTGAAAGTAGGAACTCGCCCGATTACAACGGTATGTGTATTTTTTCCCTAGGCCATTCTGGTTAAGCGTTTGGAGCAGCAGAATTGCGAAAAATTTTTTGCCTTCTCAACCATTTCTTGTCTTCAATCTCCCATATCTCGCGAACCGATTGACCTAACCCAACAATTCCTATTACATTTGAAAGTAGAAACTCGCCCGATTACAACGGTAGGTGTATTTTTCCCCTAGGCAATTCTGGTTAAGCGATTGGAGCAGTAGAAGTGCGAAAAGTTTGTTGTCTTGTCAGCCATTTCTTAGCTTCAAAGTCCCATATCTCGCGAACGGATTGACCTAACCCAAAAATTCCTATTGTAACTGAAAGTAGAAACTCGCCCGATTACAACGGTACGCGTATTTTTTCCCTAGGCCATTCTGGTTAAGCGTTTGGAGCAGCAGATTTGCGAAAAATTTGTTGTCTTCTCAACCATATCTTAGCTTCAAACTCTCATATCTCGCGAACGGATCGACCTAACCCAAAAATTCCTATTGCATTTGAAAGTAGAAACTCGCCCGATTACAACGGTATGTGTATTTTTTCCCTAGGCCATTCTGGTTAAGCGTTTGAAGCAGCAGAATTGCGAAAAATTTTTTGCCTTCTCAACCATTTCTTAGCTTCAAACTCCCATATCTCGCGAACGGATTGACCTAACCCAAAAATTCCTGTTGCATTTGAAGGCAGAAACTTGCCCGATTACAACGGTATGCGTATTTTTTCCCTAGGCCATTCTGGTTAAGCGTTTGGAGCAGCAGAATTGCGAATAATTTGTTGTCTTCTCAACCATTTCTTAGCTTCAAACTCCCATATCTCGCGAACGGATTGACCTAACCCAAAAATTCTTATTGCATCTGAAAGTAGAAACTCGCCCGATTACAACGCTATGTGTATTTTTTCCCTAGGCCATTCTTGTTAAGCCTTTGGAGCAGCAGAATTGCGAAAAATTTTTTGCCTTCTCAACCATTTCCTAGCTTCAAACTCCCATATCTCGCGAACGGATTGACCTAACCCAAAAATTCCTATTGTAACTGAAAGTAGAAACTCGCCCGATTACAACGGTACGTGTATTTTTTCCCTAGGTCATTCTGGTTAAGCGTTTGGAGCAGTAGAATTGTGAAAAATTTTTTGCCTTCTCTACCATTTCTTGGCTTCAAACTCCCATATCTCGCGAACGGATTGACCTAACCCAAAAATTCCTATTGCATCTGAAAGTAGAAACTCGCCCGATTACAACGGTGTGTGTATTTTTTCACAAGCCCATTCTGGTGAAGCGTTTGGAGCAGCAGAATTGCGAAAAATTTGTTGTCTTCTCAACCATTTCTTGGCTTCAAACTCCCATTTCTCGCAAACGGATTGACCTAACCCGAAAGTTCTTATTGCATCTGAAAGTAGAAACTCGCCCGATTACAACGGTATGTGTATTTTCTCCCTAGGCCTTTCTGGTTAAGCGTTTGAAGCAGCAGAATTGCGAAAAATTTTTTGCCTTCTCAACCATTTCCTAGCTTCAAACTCCCATATCTTGCGAACGGATTGACCTAACCCAAAAATTCCTATTGTAACTGAAAGTAGAAACTCGCCCGATTACAACGGTATGTGTATTTTTTCCCTAGGCCATTCTGGTTAAGCGTTTGAAGCAGCAGAATTGCGAAAAATTTTTTGCCTTCTCAACCATTTCTTAGCTTCAAACTCCCATATCTCGCGAACGGATTGACCTAACCCAAAAATTCCTGTTGCATCTGAAGGCAGAAACTTGCCCGATTACAACGGTATGCGTATTTTTTCCCTAGGCCATTCTGGTTAAGCGTTTGGAGCAGCAGAATTGCGAATAATTTGTTGTCTTCTCAACCATTTCTTAGCTTCAAACTCCCATATCTCGCGAAAGGATTGACCTAACCCAAAAATTCTTATTGCATCCGAAAGTAGAAACTCGCCCGATTACAACGCTATGTGTATTTTTTCCCTAGGCCATTCTTGTTAAGCCTTTGGAGCAGCAGAATTGCGAAAAATTTTTGGCCTTCTCAACCATTTCTTGTCTTCAAACTCCCATATCTCGCGAACGGATTGACCCAACCCAAAAATTCCTGTTGCATCTGAAAGTAGAAACTCGCCCGATTACAACGGTGTGGGTATTTTTTCCCTAGGCCATTCTGGTTAAGCGTTTGGAGCAGCAGAATTGCGAAAAATTTGTTATCTTCTCAACCACTTCTTAGCTTGAAACTCCCATATCTCGCGAACCGATTGACCTAACCCAAAAATTCCTATTGCATTTGAAAGTAGAAACTCGTCCGATTACAACGGTAGGTGTATTTTTCCCCTAGGCCATTCTGGTTAAGCGATTGGAGCAGTAGAAGTGCGAAAAATTTGTTGTCTTGTCAACCATTTCTTAGCCTTAAAGTCCCATATCTCGCGGACGGATTGACCTAACCCAAAAATTCCTATTGTAACTGAAAGTAGAAACTCGCCCGATTACAACGGTACGCGTATTTTTTGCCTAGGGCATTCTGGTTAAGCGTTTGGAGCAGCAGATTTGCGAAAAATTTGTTGTCTTCTCAACCATATCTTAGCTTCAAACTCTCATATCTCGCGAACGGATTGACCTAACCCAAAAATTCCTTGTGCATTTGAAAGTAGAAACTCGCCCGATTACAACGGTATGTGTATTTTCTCCCTAGGCCTTTCTGGTTAAGCTTTTGAAGCAGCAGAAATGCGAAAAATTTTTTGCCTTCTCAACCATTTCCTAGCTTCAAACTCCCATATCTCGCGAACGGATTGACCTAACCCAAAAATTCCTGTTGCATCTGAAGGTAGAAACTTGCCCGATAACAACGGTATGCGTATTTTTTCCCTAGGCCATTCTGGTTAAGCGTTTGGAACAGCAGAATTGCGAATAATTTGTTGTCTTCTCAATCATTTCTTAGTTTCAAACTCCCATTTCTCGCAAACGGATTGACCTGACCCAAAAATTCTTATTGCATCTGAAAGTAGAAACTCGCCCGATTACAACGGTATGTGTATTTTCTCCCTAGGCCTTTCTGGTTAAGCGTTTGAAGCAGCAGAATTGCGAAAAATTTTTTGCCTTCTCAACCATTTCCTAGCTTCAAACTCCCATATCTCGCGAACGGATTGACCTAACCCAAAAATTCCTATTGTAACTGAAAGTAGAAACTCGCCCGATTACAACGGTACGAGTATTTTTTCCCAAGGTCATTCTGGTTAAGCGTTTGGAGCAGTAGAATTGTGAAAAATTTTTTGCCTTCTCTACCATTTCTTGGCTTCAAACTCCCATATCTCGCGAACGGATTGACCTAACCCAAAAATTCCTATTGCATCTGAAAGTAGAAACTCGCCCGATTACAACGGTGTGTGTATTTTTTCACAAGCCCATTCTGGTGAAGCGTTTGGAGCAGCAGAATTGCGAAAAATTTGTTGTCTTCTCAACCATTTCTTGGCTTCAAACTCCCATATCAAGCGAACGGATTGACCTAACCCAAAAATTCCTGTTGCGTCTGAAAGTAGAAACTCGCCCGATTACAACGGCATGTGTATTTTTTCCCTAGCCCATTCTGGTTAAGCGTTTGGAGCAGCAGAACTGCGAAAAATTTTTTGCCTTCTCTACCATTTCTTGGCTTCAAACTCCCATATCTCGCGAACGGATTGACCTAACCCAAAAATTCCTAATGCATCTGAAAGTAGAGACTCGCCCGATTCCAACGGTATGTGTATTTTCTCCCTAGGCCATTCTGGTTAAGCGCTTGGAGCAGCAGAAGTGAGAAAAATTTGTTGCCTTCTCAACCATTTCTTGTGTTCAAACTCCCATATCTCGCGAACGGATTGACCCAACCCAAAAATTCCTATTGCATCTGAAAGTAGAAACTCGCCCGATTACAACGGTGTGTGTATTTTTTCCCTAGCCCATTCTGGTGAAGCGTTTGGAGCAGCAGAATTGCGAAAAATTGGTTGTCTTCTCAACCATTTCTTGGCTTCAAACTCCCATATCAAGCGAACGGATTGACCTAACCCAAAAATTCCTGTTGCGTCTGAAAGTAGAAACTCGCCCGATTACAACGGCATGTGTATTTTTTCCCTAGCCCATTCTGGTTAAGCGTTTGGAGCAGCAGAATTGCGAAAAATTTTTTGCCTTCTCTACCATTTCTTGGATTCAAACTCCCATACCTCGCGAACGGATTGACCTAACCCAAAAATTCCTATTGCATCTGAAAGTAGAAACTCGCCCGATTACAACGGTAGGTGTATTTTTCCCCTAGGCCATTCTGGTTAAGCGATTGGAGCAGTAGAAGTGCGAAAAGATTGTTGTCTTGTCAACCATTTCTTAGTTTCAAACTCCCATTTCTCGCAAACGGATTGACCTAACCCGAAAGTTCTTATTGCATCTGAAAGTAGAAACTCGCCCGATTACAACGGTACGCGTATTTTATCCCTAGGCCATTCTGGTTAAGCGTTTGGAGCAGCAGATTTGCGAAAAATTTGTTGTCTTCTCAACCATATCTTAGCTTCAAACTCTCATATCTCGCGAACGGATTGACCTAACCCAAAAATTCCTATTGCATTTGAAAGTAGAAACTCGCCCGATTACAACGGTACGTGTATTTTTTCCCTAGGTCATTCTGGTTAAGCGTTTGGAGCAGTGGAATTGTGAAAAATTTTTTGCCTTCTCTACCATTTCTTGGCTTCAAACTCCCATATCTCGCGAACGGATTGACCTAACCCAAAGATTCCTATTGCATCTGAAAGTAGAAACTCGCCCAATTACAACGGTATGTGTATTTTTTCCCTAGGACATTATGGTTAAGCGTTTGGAGCAGCAGAATTGCGAAAAATTTTTTGCCTTCTCAACCATTTCTTGGCTTCAAACTCCCATATCTCGCGAACGGATTGACCTAACCCAAAAATTCTTATTGCATCTGAAAGTAGAAACTCGCCCGATTCCAACGGTATGTGTATTTTCTCCCTAGGTCATTCTGGTTAAGCGTTTGGAGCAGTAGAATTGTGAAAAATTTTTTGCCTTCTCTACCATTTCTTGGCTTCAAACTCCCATATCTCGCGAACGGATTGACCTAACCCAAAAATTCCTATTGCATCTGAAAGTAGAAACTCGCCCGATTACAACGGTGTGTGTATTTTTTCACAAGCCCATTCTGGTTAAGCGTTTGGAGCAGTAGAATTGTGAAAAATTTTTTGCCTTCTCTACCATTTCTTGGCTTCAAACTCCCATATCTCGCGAACGGATTGACCTAACCCAAAAATTCCTATTGCATCTGAAAGTAGAAACTCGCCCGATTACAACGGTGTGTGTATTTTTTCACAAGCCCATTCTGGTGAAGCGTTTGGAGCAGCAGAATTGCGAAAAATTTGTTGTCTTCTCAACCATTTCTTGGCTTCAAACTCCCATATCAAGCGAACGGATTGACCTAACCCAAAAATTCCTTTTGCGTCTGAAAGTAGAAACTCGCCCGATTACAAAGGCATGTGTATTTTTTCCCTAGCCCATTCTGGTTAAGCGTTTGGAGCAGCAGAACTGCGAAAAATTTTTTGCCTTCTCTACCATTTCTTGGCTTCAAACTCCCATATCTCGCGAACGGATTGACCTAACCCAAAAATTCCTAATGCATCTGAAAGTAGAGACTCGCCCGATTCCAACGGTATGTGTATTTTCTCCCTAGGCCATTCTGGTTAAGCGCTTGGAGCAGCAGAAGTGAGAAAAATTTGTTGCCTTCTCAACCATTTCTTGTGTTCAAACTCCCATATCTCGCGAACGGATTGACCCAACCCAAAAATTCCTATTGCATCTGAAAGTAGAAACTCGCCCGATTACAACGGTGTGTGTATTTTTTCCCTAGCCCATTCTGGTGAAGCGTTTGGAGCAGCAGAATTGCGAAAAATTTGTTGTCTTCTCAACCATTTCTTGGCTTCAAACTCCCATATCAAGCGAACGGATTGACCTAACCCAAAAATTCCTGTTGCGTCTGAAAGTAGAAACTCTCCCGATTACAACGGTAGGTGTATTTTTCCCCTAGGCCATTCTGGTTAAGCGATTGGAGCAGTAGAAGTGCGAAAAGATTGTTGTCTTGTCAACCATTTCTTAGCTTCAAAGACCCATATCTCGCGAACGGATTGACCTAACCCAAAAATTCCTATTGCATCTTAAAGTAGAAACTCGCCCGATTACAACGGTATGTGTATTTTTTCCCTAGGCCATTCTGGTTAAGCGTTTGGATCAGCAGAATTGCGAAAAATTTTATGCCTTCTCAACCATTTCTTGGCTTCAAACTCCCATATCTCGCGAACGGATTGACCTAACCCAAAAATTCCTATTGCATCTTAAAGTAGAAACTCGCCCGATTACAACGGTATGTGTATTTTTTCCCTAGGCCATTCTGGTTATGCGTTTGGAGCAGCAGAATTGCGAAAAATTTTTTGGCTTCTCAACCATTTCTTAGATTCGAACTCCCATATCTCGCGAACGGATTGACCTAACCCAAAAATTCCTAATGCATCTGAAAGTAGAGACTCGCCCGATTCCAACGGTATGTGTATTTTCTCCCTAGGCCATTCTGGTTAAGCGCTTGGAGCAGCAGAAGTGAGAAAAATTTGTTGCCTTCTCAACCATTTCTTGTGTTCAAACTCCCATATCTCGCGAACGGATTGACCAAACCCAAAAATTCCTGTTGCGTCTGAAAGTAGAAACTCGCCCGATTATAACGGTATGCGTATTTTTTCCCTAGGCCATTCTGGTTAAGCGGTTTGAGCAGCAGAATTGCGAAAAATTTTTTGCCTTCTCAACCATTTCTTGTTTTCAAACTCCCATATCTCGCGAACGGATTGACCTAACCCAAAAATTCCTATTGCATCTGAAAGTAGAAACTCGCCCGATTACAACGGTATGTGTATTTTTTCCCTAGGCCATTCTGGTTAAGCGATTGGAGCAGCAGAATTATGAAAAATTTGTTGTCTTGTCAACCATTTCTTAGCTTCAAACTCTCATATCTCGCGAACGGATTGACTTAACCCAAAAATTCCTATTGCATTTGAAAGTATAAACTCGCCCGATTACAACGGTATGTGTATTTTTTCCCTAGGCCATTCTGGTTAAGCGTTTGGAGCAGCAGAATTGCGAAAAATTTTTTGCCTTCTCAAACATTTCTTGGTTTCAAACTCCCATTTCTCGCGAACGGATTGACCTAACCCAAAAATTCCTGTTGCATCTGAAAGTAGAAACTCGCCCGATTACAAGGGTATGGGTATTTTTTCCCTAGGCCATTCTGGACAAGCGTTTGGAGCAGCAGAATTGCGAAAAATTTGTTGTCTTCTCAAACATTTCTTAGCTTGAAACTCCCATATCTCGCGAACCGATTGACCTAACCCAAAAATTCCTATTGCATTTGAAAGTAGAAACTCGCCCGATTACAACGGTAGGTGTATTTTTCCCCTAGGCCATTCTGGTTAAGCGTTTGGTGCAGCAGATTTGCGAAAAATTTGTTGTCTTCTCAACCATTTCTTAGCTTCAAAGTCCCATATCTCGCGAACGGATTGACCTAACCCAAAAATTCCTATTGTAACTGAAAGTAGAAACTCGCCCGATTACAACGGTATGCGTATTTTTTCCCTAGGCCACTCTGGTTAAGCGTTTGGTGCAGCAGATTTGCGAAAAATTTGTTGTCTTCTCAACCATTTCTTAGCTTCAAAGTCCCATATCTCGCGAACGGATTGACCTAACCCAAAAATTCCTATTGTAACTGAAAGTAGAAACACGCCCGATTACAGCGGTACGCGTATTTTTTCCCTAGGCCATTCTGGTGAAGCGTTTGGAGCAGCAGAATTGCGAAAAATTTGTTGTCTTCTCTACCATTTCTTGGCTTCAAACTCCCATATCTCGCGAACGGATTGACCTAACCCAAAAATTCCTATTGCATCTGAAAGTAGAAACTCGCCCAATTACAACGGTATGTGTATTTTTTCCCTAGGCCATTCTGGTTAAGCGTTTGGAGCAGCAGAATTGCGAAAAATTTGTTGTCTTCTCAACCATTTCTTGGCTTCAAACCCCCATATCTCGCGAACGGATTGACCTAACCCAAAAATTCCTGTTGCGTCTGAAAGTAGAAACTCGCCCGATTATAACGGTATGTGTATTTTTTCCCTAGGCCATTCTGGTTAAGCGGTTTGAGCAGCAGAATTGCGAAAAATTTTTTGCCTTCTCAACCATTTCTTGTTTTCAAACTCCCATATCTCGCGAACGGATTGACCTAACCCAAAAATTCCTATTGCATCTGAAAGTAGAAACTCGCCTGATTACAACGGTATGTGTATTTTTTCCCTAGGCCATTCTGGTTAAGCGTTTGGAGCAGCAGAATTGTGAAAAATTTTTTGCCTTCTCTACCATTTCTTGGCTTCAAACTCCCATATCTCGCGAACGGATTGACCTAACCCAAAAATTCCTATTGCATCTGAAAGTAGAAACTCGCCCGATTACAACGGTGTGTGTAATTTTTTCACAAGCCCATTCTGGTGAAGCGTTTGGAGCAGCAGAATTGCGAAAAATTTGTTGTCTTCTCAACCATTTCTTGGCTTCAAACTCCCATATCAAGCGAACGGATTGACCTAACCCAAAAATTCCTTTTGCGTCTGAAAGTAGAAACTCGCCCGATTACAAAGGCATGTGTATTTTTTCCCTAGCCCATTCTGGTTAAGCGTTTGGAGCAGCAGAACTGCGAAAAATTTTTTGCCTTCTCTACCATTTCTTGGCTTCAAACTCCCATATCTCGCGAACGGATTGACCTAACCCAAAAATTCCTAATGCATCTGAAAGTAGAGACTCGCCCGATTCCAACGGTATGTGTATTTTCTCCCTAGGCCATTCTGGTTAAGCGCTTGGAGCAGCAGAAGTGAGAAAAATTTGTTGCCTTCTCAACCATTTCTTGTGTTCAAACTCCCATATCTCGCGAACGGATTGACCCAACCCAAAAATTCCTATTGCATCTGAAAGTAGAAACTCGCCCGATTACAACGGTGTGTGTATTTTTTCCCTAGCCCATTCTGGTGAAGCGTTTGGAGCAGCAGAATTGCGAAAAATTTGTTGTCGTCTCAACCATTTCTTGGCTTCAAACTCCCATATCAAGCGAACGGATTGACCTAACCCAAAAATTCCTGTTGCGTCTGAAAGTAGAAACTCGCCCGATTACAACGGTAGGTGTATTTTTCCCCTAGGCCATTCTGGTTAAGCGATTGGAGCAGTAGAAGTGCGAAAAGATTGTTGTCTTGTCAACCATTTCTTAGCTTCAAAGACCCATATCTCGCGAACGGATTGACCTAACCCAAAAATTCCTATTGCATCTTAAAGTAGAAACTCGCCCGATTACAACGGTATGTGTATTTTTTCCCTAGGCCATTCTGGTTAAGCGTTTGGATCAGCAGAATTGCGAAAAATTTTATGCCTTCTCAACCATTTCTTGGCTTCAAACTCCCATATCTCGCGAACGGATTGACCTAACCCAAAAATTCCTATTGCATCTTAAAGTAGAAACTCGCCCGATTACAACGGTATGTGTATTTTTTCCCTAGGCCATTCTGGTTATGCGTTTGGAGCAGCAGAATTGCGAAAAATTTTTTGGCTTCTCAACCATTTCTTAGATTCGAACTCCCATATCTCGCAAACGGATTGACCTAACCCAAAAATTCCTGTTGCGTCTGAAAGTAGAAAATCGCCCGGTTACAACGTTATGTGTATTTTTTCCCTAGGCCATTCTGGTGAAGCGTTTGGAGCAGCAGAATTGCGAAAAATTTGTTGTCTTCTCAACCATTTCTTGGCTTCAAACTCCCATATCAAGCGAACGGATTGACCTAACCCAAAAATTCCTGTTGCGTCTGAAAGTAGAAACTCGCCCGATTACAACGGTAGGTGTATTTTTCCCCTAGGCCATTCTGGTTAAGCGATTGGAGCAGTAGAAGTGCGAAAAGATTGTTGTCTTGTCAACCATTTCTTAGCTTCAAAGACCCATATCTCGCGAACGGATTGACCTAACCCAAAAATTCCTATTGCATCTTAAAGTAGAAACTCGCCCGATTACAACGGTATGTGTATTTTTTCCCTAGGCCATTCTGGTTAAGCGTTTGGATCAGCAGAATTGCGAAAAATTTTATGCCTTCTCAACCATTTCTTGGCTTCAAACTCCCATATCTCGCGAACGGATTGACCTAACCCAAAAATTCCTATTGCATCTTAAAGTAGAAACTCGCCCGATTACAACGGTATGTGTATTTTTTCCCTAGGCCATTCTGGTTATGCGTTTGGAGCAGCAGAATTGCGAAAAATTTTTTGGCTTCTCAACCATTTCTTAGATTCGAACTCCCATATCTCGCAAACGGATTGACCTAACCCAAAAATTCCTGTTGCGTCTGAAAGTAGAAAATCGCCCGGTTACAACGTTATGTGTATTTTTTCCCTAGGCCATTCTGGTTAAGCGTTTGGAGCAGCAGAATTGTGAAAAATTTTTTGCCTTTTCTACCATTTCTTGGCTTCAAACTCCCATATCAAGCGAACGGATTGACCTAACCCAAAAATTCCTGTTGCGTCTGAAAGTAGAAACTCGCCCGATTACAACGGTATGTGTATTTTTTCCCTAGGCCATTCTGGTTAAGCGATTGGAGCAGCAGAATTATGAAAAATTTGTTGTCTTGTCAACCATTTCTTAGCTTCAAACTCTCATATCTCGCGAACGGATTGACTTAACCCAAAAATTCCTATTGCATTTGAAAGTAGAAACTCGCCCGATTACAACGGTATGTGTATTTTTTCCCTAGGCCATTCTGGTTAAGCGTTTGGAGCAGCAGAATTGCGAAAAATTTTTTGCCTTCTCAAACATTTCTTGGTTTCAAACTCCCATTTCTCGCGAACGGATTGACCTAACCCAAAAATTCCTGTTGCATCTGAAAGTAGAAACTCGCCCGATTACAAGGGTATGGGTATTTTTTCCCTAGGCCATTCTGGACAAGCGTTTGGAGCAGCAGAATTGCGAAAAATTTGTTGTCTTCTCAAACATTTCTTAGCTTGAAACTCCCATATCTCGCGAACCGATTGACCTAACCCAAAAATTCCTATTGCATTTGAAAGTAGAAACTCGCCCGATTACAACGGTAGGTGTATTTTTCCCCTAGGCCATTCTGGTTAAGCGTTTGGTGCAGCAGATTTGCGAAAAATTTGTTGTCTTCTCAACCATTTCTTAGCTTCAAAGTCCCATATCTCGCGAACGGATTGACCTAACCCAAAAATTCCTATTGTAACTGAAAGTAGAAACTCGCCCGATTACAACGGTATGCGTATTTTTTCCCTAGGCCACTCTGGTTAAGCGTTTGGTGCAGCAGATTTGCGAAAAATTTGTTGTCTTCTCAACCATTTCTTAGCTTCAAAGTCCCATATCTCGCGAACGGATTGGCCTAACCCAAAAATTCCTATTGTAACTGAAAGTAGAAACACGCCCGATTACAGCGGTACGCGTATTTTTTCCCTAGGCCATTCTGGTGAAGCGTTTGGAGCAGCAGAATTGCGAAAAATTTGTTGTCTTCTCTACCATTTCTTGGCTTCAAACTCCCATATCTCGCGAACGGATTGACCTAACCCAAAAATTCCTATTGCATCTGAAAGTAGAAACTCGCCCAATTACAACGGTATGTGTATTTTTTCCCTAGGCCATTCTGGTTAAGCGTTTGGAGCAGCAGAATTGCGAAAAATTTGTTGTCTTCTCAACCATTTCTTGGCTTCAAACCCCCATATCTCGCGAACGGATTGACCTAACCCAAAAATTCCTGTTGCGTCTGAAAGTAGAAACTCGCCCGATTATAACGGTATGTGTATTTTTTCCCTAGCCCATTCTGGTTAAGCGGTTTGAGCAGCAGAATTGCGAAAAATTTTTTGCCTTCTCAACCATTTCTTGTTTTCAAACTCCCATATCTCGCGAACGGATTGACCTAACCCAAAAATTCCTATTGCATCTGAAAGTAGAAACTCGCCCGATTACAACGGTATGTGTATTTTTTCCCTAGGCCATTCTGGTTAAGCGTTTGGAGCAGCAGAATTGTGAAAAATTTTTTGCCTTTTCTACCATTTCTTGGTTTCAAACTCCCATTTCTCGCGAACGGATTGACCTAACCCAAAAATTCCTGTTGCATCTGAAAGTAGAAACTCGCCCGATTACAACGGTATGTGTATTTTTTCCCTAGGCCATTCTGGTTAAGCGTTTGGAGCAGCAGAATTGTGAAAAATTTTTTGCCTTTTCTACCATTTCTTGGTTTCAAACTCCCATTTCTCGCGAACGGATTGACCTAACCCAAAAATTCCTGTTGCATCTGAAAGTAGAAACTCGCCCGATTATAACGGTATGTGTATTTTTTCCCTAGGCCATTCTGGATAAGCGTTTGGAGCAGCAGAATTGCGAAAAATTTGTTGTCTTCTCAAACATTTCTTAGCTTGAAACTCCCATATCTCGCGAACCGATTGACCTAACCCAAAAATTCCTATTGCATTTGAAAGTAGAAACTCGCCCGATTACAGCGGTAGGTGTATTTTTCCCCTAGGCCATTCTGGTTAAGCGATTGGAGCAGTAGAAGTGCGAAATATTTGTTGTCTTGTCAACCATTTCTTAGCTTCAAAGTCCCATATCTCGCGAACGGATGGACCTAACCCAAAAATTCCTATTGTAACTGAAAGTAGAAACTCGCCCGATTACAACGGTACGCGTATTTTTTCCCTAGGCCATTCTGGTTAAGCGTTTGGAGCAGCAGAATTGCGAAAAATTTGTTGTCTTCTCTACCATTTCTTGGCTTCAAACTCCCATATCTCGCGAACGGATTGACCTAACCCAAAAATTCCTATTGCATCTGAAAGTAGAAACTCGCCCAATTACAACGGTATGTGTATTTTTTCCCTAGGCCATTCTGGTTAAGCGTTTGGAGCAGCAGAATTGCGAAAAATTTGTTGTCTTCTCAACCATTTCTTGGCTTCAAACCCCCATATCTCGCGAACGGATTGACCTAACCCAAAAATTCCTGTTGCGTCTGAAAGTAGAAACTCGCCCGATTATAACGGTATGTGTATTTTTTCCCTAGCCCATTCTGGTTAAGCGGTTTGAGCAGCAGAATTGCGAAAAATTTTTTGCCTTCTCAACCATTTCTTGTTTTCAAACTCCCATATCTCGCGAACGGATTGACCTAACCCAAAAATTCCTATTGCATCTGAAAGTAGAAACTCGCCCGATTACAACGGTATGTGTATTTTTTCCCTAGGCCATTCTGGTTAAGCGTTTGGAGCAGCAGAATTGTGAAAAATTTTTTGCCTTTTCTACCATTTCTTGGTTTCAAACTCCCATTTCTCGCGAACGGATTGACCTAACCCAAAAATTCCTGTTGCATCTGAAAGTAGAAACTCGCCCGATTACAACGGTATGTGTATTTTTTCCCTAGGCCATTCTGGTTAAGCGTTTGGAGCAGCAGAATTGTGAAAAATTTTTTGCCTTTTCTACCATTTCTTGGTTTCAAACTCCCATTTCTCGCGAACGGATTGACCTAACCCAAAAATTCCTGTTGCATCTGAAAGTAGAAACTCGCCCGATTATAACGGTATGTGTATTTTTTCCCTAGGCCATTCTGGATAAGCGTTTGGAGCAGCAGAATTGCGAAAAATTTGTTGTCTTCTCAAACATTTCTTAGCTTGAAACTCCCATATCTCGCGAACCGATTGACCTAACCCAAAAATTCCTATTGCATTTGAAAGTAGAAACTCGCCCGATTACAGCGGTAGGTGTATTTTTCCCCTAGGCCATTCTGGTTAAGCGATTGGAGCAGTAGAAGTGCGAAATATTTGTTGTCTTGTCAACCATTTCTTAGCTTCAAAGTCCCATATCTCGCGAACGGATGGACCTAACCCAAAAATTCCTATTGTAACTGAAAGTAGAAACTCGCCCGATTACAACGGTACGCGTATTTTTTCCCTAGGCCATTCTGGTTAAGCGTTTGGTGCAGCAGATTTGCGAAAAATTTGTTGTCTTCTCAACCATTTCTTAGCTTCAAAGTCCCATATCTCGCGAACGGATTGACCTAACCCAAAAATTCCTATTGTAACTGAAAGTAGAAACACGCCCGATTACAGCGGTACGCGTATTTTTTCCCTAGGCCACTCTGGTTAAGCGTTTGGAGCAGCAGAATTGCGAAAAATTTGTTGTCTTCTCAACCATTTCTTGGCTTCAAACTCCCATATCAAGCGAACGGATTGACCTAACCCAAAAATTCCTGTTGCGTCTGAAAGTAGAAACTCGCCCGATTACAACGGCATGTGTATTTTTTCCCTATCCCATTCTGGTGAAGCGTTTGGAGCAGCATAATTGCGAAAAATTTGTTGTCTTCTCAACCATTTCTTGGATTCAAACTCCCATATCAAGCGAACGGATTGACCTAACCCAAAAATTCCTGTTGCGTCTGAAAGTAGAAACTCGCCCGATTACAACGGCATGTGTATTTTTTCCCTAGCCCATTCTGGTTAAGCGTTTGGAGCAGCAGAATTGCGAAAAATTTTTTGCCTTCTCTACCATTTCTTGGATTCAAACTCCCATACCTCGCGAACGGATTGACCTAACCCAAAAATTCCTATTGCATCTGAAAGTAGAAACTCGCCCGATTACAACGGTATGTGTATTTTTTCCCTAGGCCATTCTGGTTAAGCGTTTGAAGCAGCAGAATTGCGAAAAATTTTTTGCCTTCTCAACCATTTCTTGTCTTCAAACTCCCATATCTCGCGAACGGATTGACCCTACCCAAAAATTCCTATTGCATCTGAAAGTAGAAACTCGCCCGATAACAACGGTATGTGTATTTTTTCCCTAGGCCATTCTGGTTAAGCGTTTGGAGCAGCAGAATTGCGAAAAATTTTTTGCCTTCTCAACCATTTCTTGTCTTCAAACTCCCATATCTCGCGAACCGATTGACCTAACCCAACAATTCCTATTGCATTTGAAAGTAGAAACTCGCCCGATTACAACGGTAGGTTTATTTTTCCCCTAGGCCATTCTGGTTAAGCGATTGGAGCAGTAGAAGTGCGAAAAGTTTGTTGTCTTGTCAACCATTTCTTAGCTTCAAAGTCCCATATCTCGCGAACGGATTGACCTAACCCAAAAATTCCTATTGTAACTGAAAGTAGAAACTCGCCCGATTACAACGGTACGCGTATTTTTTCCCTAGGCCATTCTGGTTAAGCGTTTGGAGCAGCAGAATTGCGAATAATTTGTTGTCTTCTCAACCATTTCTTGGATTCAAACTCCCATATCTCGCGAACGGATTGACCTAAGCCAAAAATTCCTATTGTAACTGAAAGTAGAGACTCGCCCGATTACAGCGGTATGTGTATTTTTTCCCTAGGCCATTCTGGTTAAGCGTTTGGAGCAGCAGAATTGCGAAAAATTTGTTGTCTTCTCATCCATTTCTTGGATTCAAACACCCATATCTCGCGAACGGATTGACCTAACCCAAAAATTCCTGTTGCGTCTGAAAGTAGAAACTCGCCCGATTATAACCGTATGTGTATTTTTTCCCTAGGCCATTCTGGTTAAGCGTTTGGAGCAGCAGAATTGCGAAAAATTTGTTTTCTTCTCAACCATTTCTTGGATTCAAACTCCCATATCTCGCGAACGGATTGACCTAACCCAAAAATTCCTGTTGCGTCTGAAAGTAGAAACTCGCCCGATTATAACGGTATGTGTATTTTTTCCCTAGGCCATTCTGGTTAAGCGTTTGTAGCAGCAGAATTGTGAAAAATTTTTTGCCTTTTCTACCATTTCTTGGTTTCAAACTCCCATTTCTCGCGAACGGATTGACCTAACCCAGAAATTCCTGTTGCATCTGAAAGTAGAAACTCGCCCGATTACAACGGTATGTGTATTTTTTCCCTAGGCCATTCTGGATAAGCGTTTGGAGCAGCAGAATTGCGAAAAATTTGTTGTCTTCTCAACCATTTCTTGGATTCAAACTCCCATATCTCGCGAACGGATTGACCTAACCCAAAAATTCCTGTTGCATCTGAAAGTAGAAACTCGCCCGATTACAAGGGTATGGGTATTTTTTCCCTAGGCCATTCTGGATAAGCGTTTGGAGCAGCAGAATTGCGAAAAAATTGTTGTCTTCTCAAACATTTCTTAGCTTGAAACTCCCATATCTCGCGAACCGATTGACCTAACCCAAAAATTCCTATTGCATTTGAAAGTAGAAACTCGCCCGATTACAACGGTAGGTGTATTTTTCCCCTAGGCCATTCTGGTTAAGCGATTGGAGCAGTAGAAGTGCGAAAAATTTGTTGTCTTGTCAACCATTTCTTAGCTTCAAAGTCCCATATCTCGCGAACGGATGGACCTAACCCAAAAATTCCTATTGTAACTGAAAGTAGAAACTCGCCCGATTACAACGGTACGCGTATTTTTTCCCTAGGCCTTTCTGGTTAAGCGTTTGGTGCAGCAGATTTGCGAAAAATTTGTTGTCTTCTCAACCATTTCTTAGCTTCAAAGTCCCATATCTCGCGAACGGATTGACCTAACCCAAAATTCCTATTGTAACTGAAAGTAGAAACACGCCCGATTACAGCGGTACGCGTATTTTTTCCCTAGGCCATTCTGGTTAAGCGTTTGGAGCAACAGAATTGCGAAAAATTTGTTGTCTTGTCAACCACTTCTTAGCTTCAAAGTCCCATATCTCGCGAACGGATTGACCTAACCCAAAAATTCCTATTGCATCTGAAAGTAGAAACTCGCCCAATTACAACGGTATGTGTATTTTTTCCCTAGGCCATTCTGGTTAAGCGTTTGGAGCAGCAGAATTGCGAAAAATTTTTTGCCTTCTCAACCATTTCTTGGCTTCAAACTCCCATATCTCGCGAACGGATTGACCTAACCCAAAAATTCCTATTGCATCTGAAAGTAGAAACTCGCCCGATTCCAACGGTATGTGTATTTTTTCCCTAGGCAATTCTGGTTACGCGTATGGAGCAGCAGAATTGCGAATAATTTGTTGTCTTCTCAACCATTTCTGGTCTTCAAACTCCCATATCTCGCGAACGGATTGACCTAACCCAAAAATTCTTGTTCCATCTGAAAGTAGAAACTCGCCCGATTACAACGGTACGTGTATTTTACCCCGTAGGCCATTCTGGTTAAGCGACAGGAGCAGCAGAGGTTCGAAAAATTTGTTGTCTTCTCAACCATTTCTTGGATTCAAACTCCCATATCTCGCGAACGGATTGACCTAAGCCAAAAATTCCTATTGTAACTGAAAGTAGAAACTCGCCCGATTACAACGGTATGTGTATTTTTTCCCTAGGCCATTCTGGTTAAGCGTTTGGAGCAGCAGAAGTGCGAAAAATTTGTTGTCTTCTCAACCATTTCTTGGCTTCAAACCCCCATATCTCGCGAACGGATTGACCTAACCCAAAAATTCCTGTTGCGTCTGAAAGTAGAAACTCGCCCGATTACAACGGTATGTGTATTTTTTCCCTAGCCCATTCTGGTTAAGCGTTTGGAGCAGCAGAATTGTGAAAAATTTTTTGCCTCTTCTACCATTTCTTGGTTTCAAACTCCCATTTCTCGCGAACGGATTGACCTAACCCAAAAATTCCTGTTGCATCTGAAAGTAGAAACTCGCCCGATTACAAGGGTATGGGTATTTTTTCCCTAGGCCATTCTGGATAAGCGTTTGGAGCAGCAGAATTGCGAAAAATTTGTTGTCTTCTCAAACATTTCTTAGCTTGAAACTCCCATATGTCGCGAACCGATTGACCTAACCCAAAAATTCCTGTTGCGTCTGAAAGTAGATACTCGCCCGATTATAACGGTATGTGTATTTTTCCCCTAGGACATTCTGGTTAAGCGATTGGAGCAGTAGAAGTGCGAAAAATTTGTTGTCTTGTCAACCATTTCTTAGCTTCAAAGTCCCATATCTCGCGAACGGATGGACCTAACCCAAAAATTCCTATTGTAACTGAAAGTAGAAACTCGCCCGATTACAACGGTACGCGTATTTTTTCCCTAGGCCATTCTGGTTAAGCGTTTGGTGCAGCAGATTTGCGAAAAATTTGTTGTCTTCTCAACCATATCTTAGCTTCAAACTCTCATATCTCGCGAACGGATTGACCTAACCCAAAAATTCCTATTGCATTTGAAAGTAGAAACTCGCCCGATTACAACGGTACGTGTATTTTTTCCCTAGGTCATTCTGGTTAAGCGTTTGGAGCAGTAGAATTGTGAAAAATTTTTTGCCTTCTCTACCATTTATTGGCTTCAAACTCCCATATCTCGCGAACGGATTGACCTAACCCAAAAATTCCTATTGCATCTGAAAGTAGAAACTCGCCCAATTACAACGGTATGTGTATTTTTTCCCTAGGCCATTCTGGTTAAGCGCTTGGAGCAGCAGAAGTGAGAAAAATTTGTTGCCTTCTCAACCATTTCTTGTGTTCAAACTCCCATATCTCGCGAACGGATTGACCCAACCCAAAAATTCCTATTGCATCTGAAAGTAGAAACTCGCCCGATTACAACGGTGTGTGTATTTTTTCAAAAGCCCATTCTGGTGAAGCGTTTGGAGCAGCAGAATTGCGAAAAATTTGTTGTCTTCTCTACCATTTCTTGGCTTCAAACACCCATATCTCGCGAACGGATTGACCTAACCCAAAAATTCTTATTGCATCTGAAAGTAGAAACTCGCCCGATTCCAACGGTATGTGTATTTTTTCCCTAGGCCATTCTGGTTAAGCGCTTGGAGCAGCACAAGTGAGAAAAATTTGTTGCCTTCTCAAACATTTCTTGTGTTCAAACTCCCATATCTCGCGAACGGATTGACCCAACCCAAAAATTCCTATTGCATCTGAAAGTAGAAACTCGCCCGATTACAACGGTGTGTGTATTTTTTCCCTAGCCCATTCTGGTGAAGCGTTTGGAGCAGCAGAATTGCGAAAAACTTGTTGTCTTCTCAACCATTTCTTGGCTTCAAACTCCCATATCAAGCGAACGGATTGACATAACCCAAAAATTCCTGTTGCGTCTGAAAGTAGAAACTCGCCCGATTACAACGGCATGTGTATTTTTTCCCTAGCCCATTCTGGTGAAGCGTTTGGAGCAGCAGAATTGCGAAAAATTTGTTGTCTTCTCAACCATTTCTTGGATTCAAACTCCCATATCAAGCGAACGGATTGACCTAACCCAAAAAGTCCTGTTGCGTCTGAAAGTAGAAACTCGCCCGATTACAACGGCATGTGTATTTTTTCCCTAGCCCATTCTGGTTAAGCGTTTGGAGCAGCAGAATTGCGAAAAATTTTTTGCCTTCTCTACCATTTCTTGGTTTCAAACTCCCATATCTCGCGAACGGATTGACCTAACCCAAAAATTCCTGTTGCATCTGAAGGTAGAAACTTGCCCGATAACAACGGTATGCGTATTTTTTCCCTAGGCCATTCTGGTTAAGCGTTTGGAGCAGCAGAATTGCGAATAATTTGTTGTCTTCTCAACCATTTCTTAGCTTCAAACTCCCATATCTCGCGAACGGATTGACCTAACCCAAAAATTCTTATTGCATTTGAAAGTAGAAGCTCGCCCGATTACAACGGTACGCGTATTTTTCCCCTAGGCCATTCTGGTTAAGCGTTTGGAGCAGCAGATTTGCGAAAAATTTGTTGTCTTCTCAACCATATCGTAGCTTCAAACTCTCATATCTCGCGAACGGATTGACCTAACCCAAAAATTCCTATTGCATTTGAAAGTAGAAACTCGCCCGATTACAACGGTACGTGTATTTTTTCCCTAGGCCATTCTGGTTAAGCGCTTGGAGTAGCAGAAGTGAGAAAAATTTGTTGCCTTCTCAACCATTTCTTGTGTTCAAACTCCCATATCTCGCGAACGGATTGACCCAACCCAAAAATTCCTATTGCATCTGAAAGTAGAAACTCGCCCGATTACAACGGTGTGTGTATTTTTTCAAAAACCCATTCTGGTGAAGCGTTTGGAGCAGCAGAATTGCGAAAAATTTGTTGTCTTGTCAACCATTTCTTAGCTTCAAAGTCCCATATCTCGCGAACGGATGGACCTAACCCAAAAATTCCTATTGTAACTGAAAGTAGAAACTCGCCCGATTACAACGGTACGCGTATTTTTTCCCTAGGCCATTCTGGTTAAGCGTTTGGAGCAGCAGAATTGCGAAAAATTTTTTGCCTTCTCTACCATTTCTTGGTTTCAAACTCCCATATCTCGCGAACGGATTGACCTAACCCAAAAATTCCTGTTGCATCTGAAGGTAGAAACTTGCCCGATAACAACGGTATGCGTATTTTTCCCCTAGGCCATTCTGGTTAAGCGTTTGGAGCAGCAGAATTGTGAAAAATTTTTTGCCTTTTCTACCATTTCTTGGTTTCAAACTCCCATTTCTCGCGAACGGATTGACCTAACCCAAAAATTCCTGTTGCATCTGAAAGTAGAAACTCGCCCGATTATAACGGTATGTGTATTTTTTCCCTAGGCCATTCTGGATAAGCGTTTGGAGCAGCAGAATTGCGAAAAATTTGTTGTCTTCTCAAACATTTCTTAGCTTGAAACTCCCATATCTCGCGAACCGATTGACCTAACCCAAAAATTCCTATTGCATTTGAAAGTAGAAACTCGCCCGATTACAGCGGTAGGTGTATTTTTCCCCTAGGCCATTCTGGTTAAGCGATTGGAGCAGTAGAAGTGCGAAATATTTGTTGTCTTGTCAACCATTTCTTAGCTTCAAAGTCCCATATCTCGCGAACGGATGGACCTAACCCAAAAATTCCTATTGTAACTGAAAGTAGAAACTCGCCCGATTACAACGGTACGCGTATTTTTTCCCTAGGCCATTCTGGTTAAGCGTTTGGTGCAGCAGATTTGCGAAAAATTTGTTGTCTTCTCAACCATTTCTTAGCTTCAAAGTCCCATATCTCGCGAACGGATTGACCTAACCCAAAAATTCCTATTGTAACTGAAAGTAGAAACACGCCCGATTACAGCGGTACGCGTATTTTTTCCCTAGGCCACTCTGGTTAAGCGTTTGGAGCAGCAGAATTGCGAAAAATTTGTTGTCTTCTCAACCATTTCTTGGCTTCAAACTCCCATATCAAGCGAACGGATTGACCTAACCCAAAAATTCCTGTTGCGTCTGAAAGTAGAAACTCGCCCGATTACAACGGCATGTGTATTTTTTCCCTATCCCATTCTGGTGAAGCGTTTGGAGCAGCATAATTGCGAAAAATTTGTTGTCTTCTCAACCATTTCTTGGATTCAAACTCCCATATCAAGCGAACGGATTGACCTAACCCAAAAATTCCTGTTGCGTCTGAAAGTAGAAACTCGCCCGATTACAACGGCATGTGTATTTTTTCCCTAGCCCATTCTGGTTAAGCGTTTGGAGCAGCAGAATTGCGAAAAATTTTTTGCCTTCTCTACCATTTCTTGGATTCAAACTCCCATACCTCGCGAACGGATTGACCTAACCCAAAAATTCCTATTGCATCTGAAAGTAGAAACTCGCCCGATTACAACGGTATGTGTATTTTTTCCCTAGGCCATTCTGGTTAAGCGTTTGAAGCAGCAGAATTGCGAAAAATTTTTTGCCTTCTCAACCATTTCTTGTCTTCAAACTCCCATATCTCGCGAACGGATTGACCCTACCCAAAAATTCCTATTGCATCTGAAAGTAGAAACTCGCCCGATAACAACGGTATGTGTATTTTTTCCCTAGGCCATTCTGGTTAAGCGTTTGGAGCAGCAGAATTGCGAAAAATTTTTTGCCTTCTCAACCATTTCTTGTCTTCAAACTCCCATATCTCGCGAACCGATTGACCTAACCCAACAATTCCTATTGCATTTGAAAGTAGAAACTCGCCCGATTACAACGGTAGGTTTATTTTTCCCCTAGGCCATTCTGGTTAAGCGATTGGAGCAGTAGAAGTGCGAAAAGTTTGTTGTCTTGTCAACCATTTCTTAGCTTCAAAGTCCCATATCTCGCGAACGGATTGACCTAACCCAAAAATTCCTATTGTAACTGAAAGTAGAAACTCGCCCGATTACAACGGTACGCGTATTTTTTCCCTAGGCCATTCTGGTTAAGCGTTTGGAGCAGCAGAATTGCGAATAATTTGTTGTCTTCTCAACCATTTCTTGGATTCAAACTCCCATATCTCGCGAACGGATTGACCTAAGCCAAAAATTCCTATTGTAACTGAAAGTAGAGACTCGCCCGATTACAGCGGTATGTGTATTTTTTCCCTAGGCCATTCTGGTTAAGCGTTTGGAGCAGCAGAATTGCGAAAAATTTGTTGTCTTCTCATCCATTTCTTGGATTCAAACACCCATATCTCGCGAACGGATTGACCTAACCCAAAAATTCCTGTTGCGTCTGAAAGTAGAAACTCGCCCGATTATAACCGTATGTGTATTTTTTCCCTAGGCCATTCTGGTTAAGCGTTTGGAGCAGCAGAATTGCGAAAAATTTGTTTTCTTCTCAACCATTTCTTGGATTCAAACTCCCATATCTCGCGAACGGATTGACCTAACCCAAAAATTCCTGTTGCGTCTGAAAGTAGAAACTCGCCCGATTATAACGGTATGTGTATTTTTTCCCTAGGCCATTCTGGTTAAGCGTTTGTAGCAGCAGAATTGTGAAAAATTTTTTGCCTTTTCTACCATTTCTTGGTTTCAAACTCCCATTTCTCGCGAACGGATTGACCTAACCCAGAAATTCCTGTTGCATCTGAAAGTAGAAACTCGCCCGATTACAACGGTATGTGTATTTTTTCCCTAGGCCATTCTGGTTAAGCGTTTGGAGCAGCAGAATTGTGAAAAATTTTTTGCCTTTTTTACCATTTCTTGGTTTCAAACTCCCATTTCTCGCGAACGGATTGACCTAACCCAAAAATTCCTGTTGCATCTGAAAGTAGAAACTCGCCCGATTACAAGGGTATGGGTATTTTTTCCCTAGGCCATTCTGGATAAGCGTTTGGAGCAGCAGAATTGCGAAAAATTTGTTGTCTTCTCAACCATTTCTTGGATTCAAACTCCCATATCTCGCGAACGGATTGACCTAACCCAAAAATTCCTGTTGCATCTGAAAGTAGAAACTCGCCCGATTACAAGGGTATGGGTATTTTTTCCCTAGGCCATTCTGGATAAGCGTTTGGAGCAGCAGAATTGCGAAAAATTTGTTGTCTTCTCAAACATTTCTTAGCTTGAAACTCCCATATCTCGCGAACCGATTGACCTAACCCAAAAATTCCTATTGCATTTGAAAGTAGAAACTCGCCCGATTACAACGGTAGGTGTATTTTTCCCCTAGGCCATTCTGGTTAAGCGATTGGAGCAGTAGAAGTGCGAAAAATTTGTTGTCTTGTCAACCATTTCTTAGCTTCAAAGTCCCATATCTCGCGAACGGATGGACCTAACCCAAAAATTCCTATTGTAACTGAAAGTAGAAACTCGCCCGATTACAACGGTACGCGTATTTTTTCCCTAGGCCTTTCTGGTTAAGCGTTTGGTGCAGCAGATTTGCGAAAAATTTGTTGTCTTCTCAACCATTTCTTAGCTTCAAAGTCCCATATCTCGCGAACGGATTGACCTAACCCAAAATTCCTATTGTAACTGAAAGTAGAAACACGCCCGATTACAGCGGTACGCGTATTTTTTCCCTAGGCCATTCTGGTTAAGCGTTTGGAGCAACAGAATTGCGAAAAATTTGTTGTCTTGTCAACCACTTCTTAGCTTCAAAGTCCCATATCTCGCGAACGGATTGACCTAACCCAAAAATTCCTATTGCATCTGAAAGTAGAAACTCGCCCAATTACAACGGTATGTGTATTTTTTCCCTAGGCCATTCTGGTTAAGCGTTTGGAGCAGCAGAATTGCGAAAAATTTTTTGCCTTCTCAACCATTTCTTGGCTTCAAACTCCCATATCTCGCGAACGGATTGACCTAACCCAAAAATTCCTATTGCATCTGAAAGTAGAAACTCGCCCGATTCCAACGGTATGTGTATTTTTTCCCTAGGCAATTCTGGTTACGCGTATGGAGCAGCAGAATTGCGAATAATTTGTTGTCTTCTCAACCATTTCTGGTCTTCAAACTCCCATATCTCGCGAACGGATTGACCTAACCCAAAAATTCTTGTTCCATCTGAAAGTAGAAACTCGCCCGATTACAACGGTACGTGTATTTTACCCCGTAGGCCATTCTGGTTAAGCGACAGGAGCAGCAGAGGTTCGAAAAATTTGTTGTCTTCTCAACCATTTCTTGGATTCAAACTCCCATATCTCGCGAACGGATTGACCTAAGCCAAAAATTCCTATTGTAACTGAAAGTAGAAACTCGCCCGATTACAACGGTATGTGTATTTTTTCCCTAGGCCATTCTGGTTAAGCGTTTGGAGCAGCAGAAGTGCGAAAAATTTGTTGTCTTCTCAACCATTTCTTGGCTTCAAACCCCCATATCTCGCGAACGGATTGACCTAACCCAAAAATTCCTGTTGCGTCTGAAAGTAGAAACTCGCCCGATTACAACGGTATGTGTATTTTTTCCCTAGCCCATTCTGGTTAAGCGTTTGGAGCAGCAGAATTGTGAAAAATTTTTTGCCTCTTCTACCATTTCTTGGTTTCAAACTCCCATTTCTCGCGAACGGATTGACCTAACCCAAAAATTCCTGTTGCATCTGAAAGTAGAAACTCGCCCGATTACAAGGGTATGGGTATTTTTTCCCTAGGCCATTCTGGATAAGCGTTTGGAGCAGCAGAATTGCGAAAAATTTGTTGTCTTCTCAAACATTTCTTAGCTTGAAACTCCCATATGTCGCGAACCGATTGACCTAACCCAAAAATTCCTGTTGCGTCTGAAAGTAGATACTCGCCCGATTATAACGGTATGTGTATTTTTCCCCTAGGACATTCTGGTTAAGCGATTGGAGCAGTAGAAGTGCGAAAAATTTGTTGTCTTGTCAACCATTTCTTAGCTTCAAAGTCCCATATCTCGCGAACGGATGGACCTAACCCAAAAATTCCTATTGTAACTGAAAGTAGAAACTCGCCCGATTACAACGGTACGCGTATTTTTTCCCTAGGCCATTCTGGTTAAGCGTTTGGTGCAGCAGATTTGCGAAAAATTTGTTGTCTTCTCAACCATATCTTAGCTTCAAACTCTCATATCTCGCGAACGGATTGACCTAACCCAAAAATTCCTATTGCATTTGAAAGTAGAAACTCGCCCGATTACAACGGTACGTGTATTTTTTCCCTAGGTCATTCTGGTTAAGCGTTTGGAGCAGTAGAATTGTGAAAAATTTTTTGCCTTCTCTACCATTTATTGGCTTCAAACTCCCATATCTCGCGAACGGATTGACCTAACCCAAAAATTCCTATTGCATCTGAAAGTAGAAACTCGCCCAATTACAACGGTATGTGTATTTTTTCCCTAGGCCATTCTGGTTAAGCGCTTGGAGCAGCAGAAGTGAGAAAAATTTGTTGCCTTCTCAACCATTTCTTGTGTTCAAACTCCCATATCTCGCGAACGGATTGACCCAACCCAAAAATTCCTATTGCATCTGAAAGTAGAAACTCGCCCGATTACAACGGTGTGTGTATTTTTTCCCTAGCCCATTCTGGTGAAGCGTTTGGAGCAGCAGAATTGCGAAAAACTTGTTGTCTTCTCAACCATTTCTTGGCTTCAAACTCCCATATCAAGCGAACGGATTGACATAACCCAAAAATTCCTGTTGCGTCTGAAAGTAGAAACTCGCCCGATTACAACGGCATGTGTATTTTTTCCCTAGCCCATTCTGGTGAAGCGTTTGGAGCAGCAGAATTGCGAAAAATTTGTTGTCTTCTCAACCATTTCTTGGATTCAAACTCCCATATCAAGCGAACGGATTGACCTAACCCAAAAAGTCCTGTTGCGTCTGAAAGTAGAAACTCGCCCGATTACAACGGCATGTGTATTTTTTCCCTAGCCCATTCTGGTTAAGCGTTTGGAGCAGCAGAATTGCGAAAAATTTTTTGCCTTCTCTACCATTTCTTGGTTTCAAACTCCCATATCTCGCGAACGGATTGACCTAACCCAAAAATTCCTGTTGCATCTGAAGGTAGAAACTTGCCCGATAACAACGGTATGCGTATTTTTTCCCTAGGCCATTCTGGTTAAGCGTTTGGAGCAGCAGAATTGCGAATAATTTGTTGTCTTCTCAACCATTTCTTAGCTTCAAACTCCCATATCTCGCGAACGGATTGACCTAACCCAAAAATTCTTATTGCATTTGAAAGTAGAAGCTCGCCCGATTACAACGGTACGCGTATTTTTCCCCTAGGCCATTCTGGATAAGCGTTTGGAGCAGCAGATTTGCGAAAAATTTGTTGTCTTCTCAACCATATCGTAGCTTCAAACTCTCATATCTCGCGAACGGATTGACCTAACCCAAAAATTCCTATTGCATTTGAAAGTAGAAACTCGCCCGATTACAACGGTACGTGTATTTTTTCCCTAGGCCATTCTGGTTAAGCGCTTGGAGTAGCAGAAGTGAGAAAAATTTGTTGCCTTCTCAACCATTTCTTGTGTTCAAACTCCCATATCTCGCGAACGGATTGACCCAACCCAAAAATTCCTATTGCATCTGAAAGTAGAAACTCGCCCGATTACAACGGTGTGTGTATTTTTTCAAAAACCCATTCTGGTGAAGCGTTTGGAGCAGCAGAATTGCGAAAAATTTGTTGTCTTGTCAACCATTTCTTAGCTTCAAAGTCCCATATCTCGCGAACGGATGGAC
This sequence comes from Ptiloglossa arizonensis, assembly GCF_051014685.1. Taxonomy (NCBI): domain Eukaryota; kingdom Metazoa; phylum Arthropoda; class Insecta; order Hymenoptera; family Colletidae; genus Ptiloglossa; species Ptiloglossa arizonensis. The sequence continues at coordinate 497,022 of NW_027478778.1, read as the reverse complement.
CTAACCCAAAAATTCCTATTGTAACTGAAAGTAGAAACTCGCCCGATTACAACGGTACGCGTATTTTTTCCCTAGGCCATTCTGGTTAAGCGTTTGGAGCAGCAGAATTGTGAAAAATTTTTTGCCTCTTCTACCATTTCTTGGTTTCAAACTCCCATTTCTCGCGAACGGATTGACCTAACCCAAAAATTCCTGTTGCATCTGAAAGTAGAAACTCGCCCGATTACAAGGGTATGGGTATTTTTTCCCTAGGCCATTCTGGATAAGCGTTTGGAGCAGCAGAATTGCGAAAAATTTGTTGTCTTCTCAAACATTTCTTAGCTTGAAACTCCCATATGTCGCGAACCGATTGACCTAACCCAAAAATTCCTGTTGCGTCTGAAAGTAGATACTCGCCCGATTATAACGGTATGTGTATTTTTCCCCTAGGACATTCTGGTTAAGCGATTGGAGCAGTAGAAGTGCGAAAAATTTGTTGTCTTGTCAACCATTTCTTAGCTTCAAAGTCCCATATCTCGCGAACGGATGGACCTAACCCAAAAATTCCTATTGTAACTGAAAGTAGAAACTCGCCCGATTACAACGGTACGCGTATTTTTTCCCTAGGCCATTCTGGTTAAGCGTTTGGTGCAGCAGATTTGCGAAAAATTTGTTGTCTTCTCAACCATATCTTAGCTTCAAACTCTCATATCTCGCGAACGGATTGACCTAACCCAAAAATTCCTATTGCATTTGAAAGTAGAAACTCGCCCGATTACAACGGTACGTGTATTTTTTCCCTAGGTCATTCTGGTTAAGCGTTTGGAGCAGTAGAATTGTGAAAAATTTTTTGCCTTCTCTACCATTTATTGGCTTCAAACTCCCATATCTCGCGAACGGATTGACCTAACCCAAAAATTCCTATTGCATCTGAAAGTAGAAACTCGCCCAATTACAACGGTATGTGTATTTTTTCCCTAGGCCATTCTGGTTAAGCGCTTGGAGCAGCAGAAGTGAGAAAAATTTGTTGCCTTCTCAACCATTTCTTGTGTTCAAACTCCCATATCTCGCGAACGGATTGACCCAACCCAAAAATTCCTATTGCATCTGAAAGTAGAAACTCGCCCGATTACAACGGTGTGTGTATTTTTTCAAAAGCCCATTCTGGTGAAGCGTTTGGAGCAGCAGAATTGCGAAAAATTTGTTGTCTTCTCTACCATTTCTTGGCTTCAAACACCCATATCTCGCGAACGGATTGACCTAACCCAAAAATTCTTATTGCATCTGAAAGTAGAAACTCGCCCGATTCCAACGGTATGTGTATTTTTTCCCTAGGCCATTCTGGTTAAGCGCTTGGAGCAGCACAAGTGAGAAAAATTTGTTGCCTTCTCAAACATTTCTTGTGTTCAAACTCCCATATCTCGCGAACGGATTGACCCAACCCAAAAATTCCTATTGCATCTGAAAGTAGAAACTCGCCCGATTACAACGGTGTGTGTATTTTTTCCCTAGCCCATTCTGGTGAAGCGTTTGGAGCAGCAGAATTGCGAAAAACTTGTTGTCTTCTCAACCATTTCTTGGATTCAAACTCCCATATCAAGCGAACGGATTGACATAACCCAAAAATTCCTGTTGCGTCTGAAAGTAGAAACTCGCCCGATTACAACGGCATGTGTATTTTTTCCCTAGCCCATTCTGGTGAAGCGTTTGGAGCAGCAGAATTGCGAAAAATTTGTTGTCTTCTCAACCATTTCTTGGATTCAAACTCCCATATCAAGCGAACGGATTGACCTAACCCAAAAATTCCTGTTGCATCTGAAGGTAGAAACTTGCCCGATAACAACGGTATGCGTATTTTTTCCCTAGGCCATTCTGGTTAAGCGTTTGGAGCAGCAGAATTGCGAATAATTTGTTGTCTTCTCAACCATTTCTTAGCTTCAAACTCCCATATCTCGCGAACGGATTGACCTAACCCAAAAATTCTTATTGCATTTGAAAGTAGAAGCTCGCCCGATTACAACGGTACGCGTATTTTTCCCCTAGGCCATTCTGGTTAAGCGTTTGGAGCAGCAGATTTGCGAAAAATTTGTTGTCTTCTCAACCATATCGTAGCTTCAAACTCTCATATCTCGCGAACGGATTGACCTAACCCAAAAATTCCTATTGCATTTGAAAGTAGAAACTCGCCCGATTACAACGGTACGTGTATTTTTTCCCTAGGCCATTCTGGTTAAGCGCTTGGAGTAGCAGAAGTGAGAAAAATTTGTTGCCTTCTCAACCATTTCTTGTGTTCAAACTCCCATATCTCGCGAACGGATTGACCCAACCCAAAAATTCCTATTGCATCTGAAAGTAGAAACTCGCCCGATTACAACGGTGTGTGTATTTTTTCAAAAACCCATTCTGGTGAAGCGTTTGGAGCAGCAGAATTGCGAAAAATTTGTTGTCTTGTCAACCATTTCTTAGCTTCAAAGTCCCATATCTCGCGAACGGATGGACCTAACCCAAAAATTCCTATTGTAACTGAAAGTAGAAACTCGCCCGATTACAACGGTACGCGTATTTTTTCCCTAGGCCATTCTGGTTAAGCGTTTGGAGCAGCAGATTTGCGAAAAATTTGTTGTCTTCTCAACCATATCTTAGCTTCAAACTCTCATATCTCGCGAACGGATTGACCTAACCCAAAAATTCCTATTGCATTTGAAAGTAGAAACTCGCCCGATTACAACGGTACGTGTATTTTTTCCCTAGGTCATTCTGGTTAAGCGTTTGGAGCAGTAGAATTGTGAAAAATTTTTTGCCTTCTCTACCATTTCTTGGCTTCAAACTCCCATATCTCGCGAACGGATTGACCTATCCCAAAAATTCCTATTGCATCTGAAAGTAGAAACTCGCCCAATTACAACGGTATGTGTATTTTTTCCCTAGGCCATTCTGGTTAAGCGTTTGGAGCAGCAGAATTGCGAAAAATTTTTTGCCTTCTCAACCATTTCTTGGCTTCAAACTCCCATATCTCGCGAACGGATTGACCTAACCCAAAAATTCTTATTGCATCTGAAAGTAGAAACTCGCCCGATTCCAACGGTATGTGTATTTTTTCCCTAGGCAATTCTGGTTAAGCGTTTGGAGCAGCAGAATTGCGAATAATTTGTTGTCTTCTCAACCATTTCTGGTCTTCAAACTCCCATATCTCGCGAACGGATTGACCTAACCCAAAAATTCTTGATGCATCAGAAAGTAGAAACTCGCCCGATTACAACGGTACGTGTATTTTACCCCGTAGGCCATTCTGGTTAAGCGATAGTAGCAGCAGAAGTGCGAAAAATTTGTTGTCTTCTCAACCATTTCTTGGATTCAAACTCCCATATCTCGCGAACGGATTGACCTAAGCCAAAAATTCCTATTGTAACTGAAAGTAGAAACTCGCCCGATTACAACGGTATGTGTATTTTTTCCCTAGGCCATTCTGGTTAAGCGTTTGGAGCAGCAGAAGTGCGAAAAATTTGTTGTCTTCTCATCCATTTCTTGGCTTCAAACCCCCATATCTCGCGAACGGACTGACCTAACCCAAATATTCCTGTTGCGTCTGAAAGTAGAAACTCGCCCGATTACAACGGTATGTGTGTTTTCTCCCTAGCCCATTCTGGTTAAGCGTTTGGAGCAGCAGAATTGCGAAAAATTTGTTGTCTTCTCATCCATTTCTTGGATTCAAACTCCCATTTCTCGCGAACGGATTGACCTAACCCAAAAATTCCTGTTGCGTCTGAAAGTAGAAACTCGCCCGATTACAACGGTATGTGTATTTTTTCCCTAGGCCATTCTGGTTAAGCGTTTGGAGCAGCAGAATTGCGAAAAATTTTTTGCCATCTCAACCATTTCTTGGCTTCAAACTCCCATATCTCGCGAACGGTTTGACCTAACCCAAAAATTCTTATTGCATCTGAAAGTAGAAACTCGCCCGATTCCAACGGTATGTGTATTTTTTCCCTAGGCAATTCTGGTTAAGCGTTTGGAGCAGCAGAATTGCGAATAATTTGTTGTCTTCTCAACCATTTCTGGTCTTCAAACTCCCATATCTCGCGAACGGATTGACCTAACCCAAAAATTCTTGATGCATCTGAAAGTAGAAACTCGCCCGATTACAACGGTACGTGTATTTTACCCCGTAGGCCATTCTGGTTAAGCGATAGTAGCAGCAGAAGTGCGAAAAATTTGTTGTCTTCTCAACCATTTCTTGGATTCAAACTCCCATATCTCGCGAACGGATTGACCTAAGCCAAAAATTCCTATTGTAACTGAAAGTAGAAACTCGCCCGATTACAACGGTATGTGTATTTTTTCCCTAGGCCATTCTGGTTAAGCGTTTGGAGCAGCAGAAGTGCGAAAAATTTGTTGTCTTCTCATCCATTTCTTGGCTTCAAACCCCCATATCTCGCGAACGGATTGACCTAACCCAAATATTCCTGTTGCGTCTGAAAGTAGAAACTCGCCCGATTACAACGGTATGTGTGTTTTCTCCCTAGCCCATTCTGGTTAAGCGTTTGGAGCAGCAGAATTGCGAAAAATTTGTTGTCTTCTCATCCATTTCTTGGATTCAAACTCCCATTTCTCGCGAACGGATTGACCTAACCCAAAAATTCCTGTTGCGTCTGAAAGTAGAAACTCGCCCGATTATAACCGTATGTGTATTTTTTCCCTAGGCCATTCTGGTTAAGCGTTTGGAGCAGCAGAATTGCGAAAAATTTTTTGCCTTCTCAACCATTTCTTGTCTTCAAACTCCCATATCTCGCGAACGGATTGACATAACCCAAAAATTCCTATTGCATCTGAAAGTAGAAACTCGCCCGATTACAACGGTATGTGTATTTTTTCCCTAGGCCATTCTGGTTAAGCGTTTGGTGCAGCAGAATTGTGAAAAATTTTTTGCCTTTTCTACCATTTCTTGGTTTCAAACTCCCATTTCTCGCGAACGGATTTACCTAACCCAAAAATTCCTGTTGCATCTGAAAGTAGACACTCGCCCGATTACAACGGTATGTGTATTTTTTCCCTAGGCCATTCTGGTTAAGCGTTTGGAGCAGCAGAATTGTGAAAAATTTTTTGCCTTTTCTACCATTTCTTGGTTTCAAACTCCCATTTCTCGCGAACGGATTGACCTAACCCAAAAATTCCTGTTGCATCTGAAAGTAGAAACTCGCCCGATTACAAGGGCATGGGTATTTTTTCCCTAGGCCATTCTGGATAAGCGTTTGGAGCAGCAGAATTGCGAAAAATTTGTTGTCTTCTCAAACATTTCTTAGCTTGAAACTCCCATATGTCGCGAACCGATTGACCTAACCCAAAAATTCCTATTGCATTTGAAAGTAGAAACTCGCCCGATTACAACGGTAGGTGTATTTTCCCCTAGGCCATTCTGGTTAAGCGATTGGAGCAGTAGAAGTGCGAAAAATTTGTTGTCTTGTCAACCATTTCTTAGCTTCAAAGTCCCATATCGCGCGAACGGATGGACCTAACCCAAAAATTCCTATTGTAACTGAAAGTAGAAACTCGCCCGATTACAACGGTACGAGTATTTTTTCCCTAGGCCATTCTGGTTAAGCGTTTGGTGCAGCAGATTTGCGAAAAATTTGTTGTCTTCTCAACCATATCTTAGCTTCAAACTCTCATATCTCGCGAACGGATTGACCTAACCCAAAAATTCCTATTGCATTTGAAAGTAGAAACTCGCCCGATTACAACGGTACGTGTATTTTTTCCCTAGGTCATTCTGGTTAAGCGTTTGGAGCAGTAGAATTGTGAAAAATTTTTTGCCTTCTCTACCATTTCTTGGCTTCAAACTCCCATATCTCGCGAACGTATTGACCTAACCCAAAAATTCCTATTGCATCTGAAAGTAGAAACTCGCCCAATTACAACGGTATGTGTATTTTTTCCCTAGGCCATTCTGGTTAAGCGCTTGCAGCAGCAGAAGTGAGAAAAATTTGTTGCCTTCTCAACCATTTCTTGTGTTCAAACTCCCATATCTCGCGAACGGATTGACCCAACCCAAAAATTCCTATTGCATCTGAAAGTAGAAACTCGCCCGATTACAACGGTGTGTGTATTTTTTCAAAAACCCATTCTGGTGAAGCGTTTGGAGCAGCAGAATTGCGAAAAATTTGTTGTCTTCTCTACCATTTCTTGGCTTCAAACACCCATATCTCGCGAACGGATTGACCTAACCCAAAAATTCCTATTGCATCTGAAAGTAGAAACTCGCCCAATTACAACGGTATGTGTATTTTTTCCCTAGGCCATTCTGGTTAAGCGTTTGGAGCAGCAGAATTGCGAAAAATTTTTTGCCTTCTCAACCATTTCTTGGCTTCAAACTCCCATATCTCGCGAACGGATTGACCTAACCCAAAAATTCTTATTGCATCTGAAAGTAGAAACTCGCCCGATTCCAACGGTATGTGTATTTTTTCCCTAGGCCATTCTGGTTAAGCGCTTGGAGCAGCACAAGTGAGAAAAATTTGTTGCCTTCTCAAACATTTCTTGTGTTCAAACTCCCATATCTCGCGAACGGATTGACCCAACCCAAAAATTCCTATTGCATCTGAAAGTGGAAACTCGCCCGATTACAACGGTGTGTGTATTTTTTCCCTAGCCCATTCTGGTGAAGCGTTTGGAGCAGCAGAATTGCGAAAAATTTTTGCCTTCTGAACCATTTCTTGTCTTCAAACTCCCATATCTCGCGAACGGATTGACCCAACCCAAAAATTCCTATTGCGTCTGAAAGTAGAAACTCGCCCGATCACAACGGTATGTGTATTTTTTCCCTAGGCCATTCTGGTTAAGCGTTTGGAGCAGCAGAATTGCGAAAAATTTTTTGCCTTCTCAACCATGTCTTGGCTTCAAACTCCCATATCTCGCGAACGGAATGACCTAACGCAAAAATTCCTGTTGCATCGGAAGGTAGAAACTTGCCCGATAACAACGGTAGACGTATTTTTTCCCTAGGCCATTCTGGTTAAGCGTTTGGAGCAGCAGAATTGCGAATAATTTGTTGTCTTCTCAACCATTTCTTAGCTTGAAACTCCCATATCTCGCGAACCGATTGACCTAACCCAAAAATTCCAATTGCATTTGAAAGTAGAAACTCGCCCGATTACAACGGTAGGTGTATTTTTCCCCTAGGCCATTCTGGTTAAGCGATTGGAGCAGTAGAAGTGCGAAAAATTTGTTGTCTTGTCAACCATTTCTTAGCTTCAAAGTCCCATATCTCGCGAACGGATGGACCTAACCCAAAAATTCCTATTGTAACTGAAAGTAGAAACTCGCCCGATTACAACGGTACGCGTATTTTTTCCCTAGGCCATTCTGGTTAAGCGTTTGGAGCAGCAGATTTGCGAAAAATTTGTTGTCTTCTCAACCATATCTTAGCTTCAAACTCTCATATCTCGCGAACGGATTGACCTAACCCAAAAATTCCTATTGCATTTGAAAGTAGAAACTCGCCCGATTACAACGGTACGTGTATTTTACCCCGTAGGCCATTCTGGTTAAGCGATAGGAGCAGCAGAAGTGCGAATAATTTGTTGTCTTCTCAACCATTTCTGGTCTTCAAACTCCCATATCTCGCGAACGGATTGACCTAACCCAAAAATTCTTGTTGCATCTGAAAGTAGAAACTCGCCCGATTACAACGGTATGTGTATTTTACCCCGTAGGCCATTCTGGTTAAGCGATAGGAGCAGCAGAAGTGCGAAAAATTTGTTGTCTTCTCAACCATTTCTTGGATTCAAACTCCCATATCTCGCGAACGGATTGACCTAAGCCAAAAATTCCTATTGCGTCTGAAAGTAGAATCTCGCCCGATTACAACGGTATGTGTGTTTTCTCCCTAGCCCATTCTGGTTAAGCGTTTGGAGCAGCAGAATTGCGAAAAATTTGTTGTCTTCTCATCCATTTCTTGGATTCAAACTCCCATATCTCGCGAACGGATTGACCTAACCCAAAAATTCCTGTTGCGTCTGAAAGTAGAAACTCGCCCGATTATAACCGTATGTGTATTTTTTCCCTAGGCCATTCTGGTTAAGCGTTTGGAGCAGCAGAATTGCGAAAAATTTGTTGTCTTCTCAACCATTTCTTGGATTCAAACTCCCATATCTCGCGAACGGATTGACCTAACCCAAAAATTCCTGTTGCGTCTGAAAGTAGAAACTCGCCCGATTATAAAGGTATGTGTATTTTTTCCCTAGGCCATTCTGGTTAAGCGGTTTGAGCAGCAGAATTGCGAAAAATTTTTTGCCTTCTCAACCATTTCTTGTCTTCAAACTCCCATATCTCGCGAACGGATTGACCTAACCCAAAAATTCCTATTGCATCTGAAAGTAGAAACTCGCCCGATTACAACGGTATGTGTATTTTTTCCCTTGGCCATTCTGGTTAAGCGTTTGGAGCAGCAGAATTGTGAAAAATTTTTTGCCTTTTCTACCATTTCTTGGTTTCAAACTCCCATTTCTCGCGAACGGATTGACCTAACCCAAAAATTCCTGTTGCATCTGAAAGTAGAAACTCGCCCGATTACAACGGTATGTGTATTTTTTCCCTAGGCCATTCTGGTTAAGCGTTTGGAGCAGCAGAATTGTGAAAAATTTTTTGCCTTTTCTACCATTTCTAGGATTCAAACTCCCATTTCTCGCGAACGGATTGACCTAACCCAAAAATTCCTGTTGCGTCTGAAAGTAGAAACTCGCCCGATTACAACGGTATGTGTGTTTTCTCCCTAGCCCATTCTGGTTAAGCGTTTGGAGCAGCAGAATTGCGAAAAATTTGTTGTCTTCTCATCCATTTCTTGGATTCAAACTCCCATATCTCGCGAACGGATTGACCTAACCCAAAAATTCTTGTTGCGTCTGAAAGTAGAAACTCGCCCGATTATAACCGTATGTGTATTTTTTCCCTAGGCCATTCTGGTTAAGCGTTTGGAGCAGCAGAATTGCGAAAAATTTGTTGTCTTCTCAACCATTTCTTGGATTCAAACTCCCATATCTCGCGAACGGATTGACCTAACCCAAAAATTCCTGTTGCGTCTGAAAGTAGAAACTCGCCCGATTATAACGGTATGTGTATTTTTTCCCTAGGCCATTCTGGTTAAGCGGTTTGAGCAGCAGAATTGCGAAAAATTTTTTGCCTTCTCAACCATTTCTTGTCTTCAAACTCCCATATCTCGCGAACGGATTGACCTAACCCAAAAATTCCTATTGCATCTGAAAGTAGAAACTCGCCCGATTACAACGGTATGTGTATTTTTTCCCTAGGCCATTCTGGTTAAGCGTTTGGAGCAGCAGAATTGTGAAAAATTTTTTGCCTTTTCTACCATTTCTTGGATTCAAACTCCCATTTCTCGCGAACGGATTGACCTAACCCAAAAATTCCTGTTGCATCTGAAAGTAGAAACTCGCCCGATTACAAGGGTATGGGTATTTTTTCCCTAGGCCATTCTGGATAAGCGTTTGGAGCAGCAGAATTGCGAAAAATTTGTTGTCTTCTCAAACATTTCTTAGCTTGAAACTCCCATATCTCGCGAACCGATTGACCTAACCCAAAAATTCCTATTGCATTTGAAAGTAGAAACTCGCCCGATTACAAAGGTAGGTGTATTTTTCCCCTAGGCCATTCTGGTTAAGCGATTGGAGCAGTAGAAGTGCGAAAAATTTGTTGTCTTGTCAACCATTTCTTAGCTTCAAAGTCCCATATCTCGCGAACGGATGGACCTAACCCAAAAATTCCTATTGTAACTGAAAGTAGAAACTCGACCGATTACAACGGTACGCGTATTTTTTCCCTAGGCCATTCTGGTTAAGCGTTTGGTGCAGCAGATTTGCGAAAAATTTGTTGTCTTCTCAACCATATCTTAGCTTCAAACTCTCATATCTCGCGAACGGATTGACCTAACCCAAAAATTCCTATTGCATTTGAAAGTAGAAACTCGCCCGATTACAACGGTACGTGTATTTTTTCCCTAGGTCATTCTGGTTAAGCGTTTGGAGCAGTAGAATTGTGAAAAATTTTTTGCCTTCTCTACCATTTCTTGGCTTCAAACTCCCATATCTCGCGAACGGATTGACCTAACCCAAAAATTCTTATTGCATCTGAAAGTAGAAACTCGCCCGATTCCAACGGTATGGGTATTTTTTCCCTAGGCCATTCTGGTTAAGCGCTTGGAGCAGCACAAGTGAGAAAAATTTGTTGCCTTCTCAAACATTTCTTGAGTTCAAACTCCCATATCTCGCGAACGGATTGACCCAACCCAAAAATTCCTATTGCATCTGAAAGTAGAAACTCGCCCGATTACAACGGTGTGTGTATTTTTTCCCTAGCCCATTCTGGTGAATCGTTTGGAGCAGCAGAATTGCGAAAAACTTGTTGTCTTCTCTACCATTTCTTGGCTTCAAACTCCCATACCTCGCGAACGGATTGACCCAACCCAAAAATTCCTATTGCATCTGAAAGTAGAAACTCGCCCGATTACAACGGTGTGTGTATTTTTTCCCTAGACCATTCTGGTGAAGCGTTTGGAGCAGCAGAATTGCGAAAAACTTGTTGTCTTCTCAACCATTTCTTGGCTTCAAACTCCCATATCAAGCGAACGGATTGACATAACCCAAAAATTCCTGTTGCGTCTGAAAGTAGAAACTCGCCCGATTACAACGGCATGTGTATTTTTTCCCTAGCCCATTCTGGTGAAGCGTTTGGAGCAGCAGAATTGCGAAAAATTTGTTGTCTTCTCAACCATTTCTTGGATTCAAACTCCCATATCAAGCGAACGGATTGATCTAACCGAAAAATTCCTGTTGCGTCTGAAAGTAGAAACTCGCCCGATTACAACGGCATGTGTATTTTTTCCCTAGCCCATTCTGGTTAAGCGTTTGAAGCAGCAGAATTGCGAAAAATTTTTTGCCTTCTCAACCATTTCTTAGCTTCAAACTCCCATATCTCGCGAACGGAATGACCTAACCCAAAAATTCCTGTTGCATCTGAAGGTAGAAACTTGCCCGATAACAACGGTATGCGTATTTTTTCCCTAGGCCATTCTGGTTAAGCGTTTGAAGCAGCAGAAATGCGAAAAATTTGTTGTCTTCTCAACCATTTCTTGGATTCAAACTCCCATATCTCGCGAACGGATTGGCCTAACCCAAAAATTCCTGTTGCGTCTGAAAGTAGAAACTCGCCCGATTATAACCGTATGTGTATTTTTTCCCTAGGCCATTCTGGTTAAGCGTTTGGAGCAGCAGAATTGCGAAAAATTTGTTGTCTTCTCAACCATTTCTTGGATTCAAACTCCCATATCAAGCGAACGGATTGACCTAACCCAAAAATTCCTGTTGCGTCTGAAAGTAGAAACTCGCCAGATTATAAGGGTATGTGTATTTTTTCCCTAGGCCATTCTGGTTAAGCGGTTGGAGCAGCAGAATTGCGAAAAATTTTTTGCCTTCTCAACCATTTCTTGTCTTCAAACTCCCATATCTCGCGAACGGATTGACCTAACCCAAAAATTCCTATTGCATCTGAAAGTAGAAACTCGCCCGATTACAACGGTATGTGTATTTTTTCCCTAGGCCTTTCTGGTTAAGCGTTTGGAGCAGCAGAATTGTGAAAAATTTTTTGCCTTTTCTACCATTTCTTGGTTTAAAACTCCCATTTCTCGCGAACGGATTGACCTAACCCAAAAATTCCTGTTGCATCTGAAAGTAGAAACTCGCCCGATTACAAAGGTATGGGTATTTTTTCCCTAGGTCATTCTGGTTAAGCGATTGGAGCAGTAGAAGTGCGAAAAATTTGTTGTCTTGTCAACCATTTCTTAGCTTCAAAGTCCCATATCTCGCGAACGGATGGACCTAACCCAAAAATTCCTATTGTAACTGAAAGTAGAAACTCGCCCGATTACAACGGTACGCGTATTTTTTCCCTAGGCCATTCTGGTTAAGCGTTTGGAGCAGCAGAATTGCGAAAAATTTTTTGCCTTCTCAACCATTTCTTGGCTTCAAACTCCCATATCTCGCGAACGGATTGACCTAACCCAAAATTTCTTATTGCATCTGAAAGTAGAAACTCGCCCGATTCCAACGGTATGTGTATTTTTTCCCTAGGCCATTCTGGTTAAGCGTTTGGAGCAGCAGAAGTGAGAAAAATTTGTTGCCTTCTCAACCATTTCTTGTGTTCAAACTCCCATATCTCGCGAACGGATTGACGCAACCCAAAAATTCCTATTGCATCTGAAAGTAGAAACTCGCCCGATTACAACGGTGTGTGTATTTTTTCCCTAGCCCATTCTGGTGAAGCGTTTGGAGCAGCAGAATTGCGAAAAATTGGTTGTCTTCTCAACCATTTCTTGGCTTCAAACTCCCATATCAAGCGAACGGATTGACCTATCCCAAAAATTCCTGTTGCGTCTGAAAGTAGAAACTCGCCCGATTACAACGGCATGTGCATTTTTTCCCTAGCCCATTCTGGTTAAGCGTTTGGAGCAGCAGAATTGCGAAAAATTTTTTGCCTTCTCTACCATTTCTTGGATTCAAACTCCCATACCTCGCGAACGGATTGACCTAACCCAAAAATTCCTATTGCATCTGAAAGTAGAAACTCGCCCGATTACAACGGTATGTGTATTTTTTCCCTAGGCCATTCTGGTTAAGCGTTTGGAGCGGCAGAATTGCGAAAAATTTTTTGCCTTCTCAACCATTTCTTGTCTTCAAACTCCCATATCTCGCGAACGGATTGACCCAACCCAAAAATTCCTATTGCATCTGAAAGTAGAAACTCGCCCGATTACAACGGTATGTGTATTTTTTCCCTAGGCCATTCTGGTTAAGCGTTTGGAGCAGCAGAATTGTGAAAAATTTTTTGCCTTTTCTACCATTTCTTGGTTTCAAACTCCCATTTCTCGCGAACGGATTGACCTAACCCAAAAATTCCTGTTGCATCTGAAAGTAGAAACTCGCCCGATTACAACGGTATGTGTATTTTTTCCCTAGGCCATTCTGGTTAAGCGTTTGGAGCAGCAGAATTGTGAAAAATTTTTTGCCTTTTCTACCATTTCTTGGTTTCAAACTCCCATTTCTCGCGAACGGATTGACCTAACCCAAAAATTCCTGTTGCATCTGAAAGTAGAAACTCGCCCGAATACAACGGTATGGGTATTTTTTCCCTAGGCCATTCTGGATAAGCGTTTGGAGCAGCAGAATTGCGAAAAATTTGTTGTCTTGTCAACCATTTCTTATCTTCAAAGTCCCATATCTCGCGAACGGATGGACCTAACCCAAAAATTCCTATTGTAACTGAAAGTAGAAACTCGCCCGATTACAACGGTACGAGTATTTTTTCCCTAGGCCATTCTGGTTAAGCGTTTGGTGCAGCAGATTTGCGAAAAATTTGTTGTCTTCTCAACCATATCTTGGCTTCAAACTCTCATATCTCGCGAACCGATTGACCTAACCCAAAAATTCCTATTGCATTTGAAAGTAGAAACTCGCCCGATTACAAAGGTAGGTGTATTTTTCCCCTAGGCCATTCTGGTTAAGCGATTGGAGCAGTAGAAGTGCGAAAAATTTGTTGTCTTGTCAACCATTTCTTAGCTTCAAAGTCCCATATCTCGCGAACGGATGGACCTAACCCAAAAATTCCTATTGTAACTGAAAGTAGAAACTCGACCGATTACAACGGTACGCGTATTTTTTCCCTAGGCCATTCTGGTTAAGCGTTTGGTGCAGCAGATTTGCGAAAAATTTGTTGTCTTCTCAACCATATCTTAGCTTCAAACTCTCATATCTCGCGAACGGATTGACCTAACCCAAAAATTCCTATTGCATTTGAAAGTAGAAACTCGCCCGATTACAACGGTACGTGTATTTTTTCCCTAGGTCATTCTGGTTAAGCGTTTGGAGCAGTAGAATTGTGAAAAATTTTTTGCCTTCTCTACCATTTCTTGGCTTCAAACTCCCATATCTCGCGAACGGATTGACCTAACCCAAAAATTCTTATTGCATCTGAAAGTAGAAACTCGCCCGATTCCAACGGTATGGGTATTTTTTCCCTAGGCCATTCTGGTTAAGCCCTTGGAGCAGCACAAGTGAGAAAAATTTGTTGCCTTCTCAAACATTTCTTGTGTTCAAACTCCCATATCTCGCGAACGGATTGACCCAACCCAAAAATTCCTATTGCATCTGAAAGTAGAAACTCGCCCGATTACAACGGTGTGTGTATTTTTTCCCTAGCCCATTCTGGTGAAGCGTTTGGAGCAGCAGAATTGCGAAAAACTTGTTGTCTTCTCAACCATTTCTTGGCTTCAAACTCCCATATCAAGCGAACGGATTGACATAACCCAAAAATTCCTGTTGCATCTGAAGGTAGAAACTTGCCCGATAACAACGGTATGCGTATTTTTCCCCTAGGCCATTCTGGTTAAGCGATTGGAGCAGTAGAACTGCGAAAAATTTGTTGTCTTCTCAAACATTTCTTAGCTTGAAACTCCCATATCTCGCGAACCGATTGACCTAACCCAAAAATTCCTATTGCATTTGAAAGTAGAAACTCGCCCGGTTACAACGGTACGTGTATTTTTTCCCTAGGTCATTCTGGTTAAGCGATTGGAGCAGTAGAAGTGCGAAAAATTTGTTGTCTTGTCAACCATTTCTTAGCTTCAAAGTCCCATATCTCGCGAACGGATGGACCTAACCCAAAAATTCCTTATGTAGCTGAAAGTAGAAACTCGCCCGATTACAACGGTACGCGTATTTTTTCCCTAGGCCATTCTGGTTAAGCGTTTGGAGCAGCAGAATTGCGAAAAATTTGTTGTCTTGTCAACCATTTCTTATCTTCAAAGTCCCATATCTCGCGAACGGATGGACCTAACCCAAAAATTCCTATTGTAACTGAAAGTAGAAACTCGCCCGATTACAACGGTACGAGTATTTTTTCCCTAGGCCATTCTGGTTAAGCGTTTGGTGCAGCAGAATTGCGAAAAATTTGTTGTCTTCTCAACCATTTCTTGGATTCAAACTCCCATATCTCGCGAACGGATTGACCTAACCCAAAATTTCTTATTGCATCTGAAAGTAGAAACTCGCCCGATTCCAACGGTATGTGTATTTTTTCCCTAGGCCATTCTGGTTAAGCGTTTGGAGCAGCAGAAGTGAGAAAAATTTGTTGCCTTCTCAACCATTTCTTGTGTTCAAACTCCCATATCTCGCGAACGGATTGACGCAACCCAAAAATTCCTATTGCATCTGAAAGTAGAAACTCGCCCGATTACAACGGTGTGTGTATTTTTTCCCTAGCCCATTCTGGTGAAGCGTTTGGAGCAGCAGAATTGCGAAAAATTTGTTGTCTTCTCAACCATTTCTTGGCTTCAAACTCCCATATCAAGCGAACGGATTGACCTAACCCAAAAATTCCTGTTGCGTCTGAAAGTAGAAACTCGCCCGATTACAACGGCATGTGTATTTTTTCCCTAGCCCATTCTGGTTAAGCGTTTGGAGCAGCAGAATTGTGAAAAATTTTTTGCCTTTTCTACCATTTCTTGGTTTAAAACTCCCATTTCTCGCGAACGGATTGACCTAACCCAAAAATTCCTGTTGCATCTGAAAGTAGAAACTCGCCCGATTACAAAGGTATGGGTATTTTCTCCCTAGGCCATTGTGGTTAAGCGTTTGGAGCAGCAGAATTGCGAAAAATTTGTTGTCTTCTCAAACATTTCTTAGCTTGAAACTCCCATATCTCGCGAACCGATTGACCTAACCCAAAAATTCCTATTGCATTTGAAAGTAGAAACTCGCCCGATTACAACGGTATGTGTATTTTTTCCCTAGGCCATTCTGGTTAAGCGTTTGGAGCAGCAGAAGTGCGAAAAATTTGTTGTCTTCTCAACCATTTCTTGGCTTCAAACCCCCATATCTCGCGAACGGATTGACCTAACCCAAAAATTCCTGTTGCGTCTGAAAGTAGAAACTCGCCCGATTACAACGGTATGTGTATTTTCTCCCTAGCCCATTCTGGTTAAGCGTTTGGAGCAGCAGAATTGCGAAAAATTTGTTGTCTTCTCATCCATTTCTTGGATTCAAACTCCCATATCTCGCGAACGGATTGACCTAACCCAAAAATTCCTGTTGCGTCTGAAAGTAGAAACTCGCCCGATTATAACGGTATGTGTATTTTTTCCCTAGGCCATTCTGGTTAAGCGTTTGGAGCAGCAGAATTGCGAAAAATTTGTTGTCTTCTCAACCATTTCTTGGATTCAAACTCCCATATCTCGCGAACGGATTGACCTAACCCAAAAATTCCTGTTGCGTCTGAAAGTAGAATCTCGCCCGATTATAACGGTATGTGTATTTTTTCCCTAGGCCATTCTGGTTAAGCGGTTGGAGCAGCAGAATTGCGAAAAATTTTTTGCCTTCTCAACCATTCCTTGTCTTCAAACTCCCATATCTCGCGAACGGATTGACCTAACCCAAAAATTCCTATTGCATCTGAAAGTAGAAACTCGCTCGATTACAACGGTATGTGTATTTTTTCCCTAGGCCATTCTGGTTAAGCGTTTGGAGCAGCACAATTGTGAAAAATTTTTTGCCTTTTCTACCATTTCTTGGTTTCAAACTCCCATTTCTCGCGAACGGATTGACCTAACCCAAAAATTCCTGTTGCATCTGAAAGTAGAAACTCGCCCGATTACAAAGGTATGGGTATTTTTTCCCTAGGCCATTCTGGTTAAGCGTTTGGAGCAGCAGAATTGCGAAAAATTTGTTGTCTTCTCAAACATTTCTTAGCTTGAAACTCCCATATCTCGCGAACCGATTGACCTAACCCAAAAATTCCTATTGCATTTGAAAGTAGAAACTCGCCCGATTACAACGGTAGGTGTATTTTTCCCCTAGGCCATTCCGGTTAAGCGATTGGAGCAGTAGAACTGCGAAAAATTTGTTGTCTTCTCAAACATTTCTTAGCTTGAAACTCCCATTCTCGCGAACCGATTGACCTAACCCAAAAATTCCTATTGCATTTGAAAGTAGAAACTCGCCCGATTACAACGGTACGTGTATTTTTTCCCTAGGTCAATCTGGTTAAGCGTTTGGAGCAGTAGAATTGTGAAAAATTTTTTGCCTTCTCCACCATTTCTTGGCTTCAAACTCCCATATCTCGCGAACGGATTGACCTAACCCAAAAATTCCTATTGCATCTGAAAGTAGAAACTCACCCAATTACAACGGTATGTGTATTTTTTCCCTAGGCCATTCTGGTTAAGCGTTTGGAGCAGCAGAATTGCGAAAAATTTTTTGTCTTCTCAACCATTTCTTGGCTTCAAACTCCCATATCTCGCGAACGGATTGACCTAACCCAAAAATTCCTATTGCATCTGAAAGTAGAAACTCGCCCAATTACAACGGTATGTGTATTTTTTCCCTAGGCCATTCTGGTTAAGCGTTTGGAGCAGCAGAATTGCGAAAAATTTTTTGCCTTCTCAACCATTTCTTGGCTTCAAACTCCCATATCTCGCGAACGGATTGACCTAACCCAAAAATTCTTATTGCATCTGAAAGTAGAAACTCGCCCGATTCCAACGGTATGTGTATTTTTTCCCTAGGCCATTCTGGTTAAGCGCTTGGAGCAGCAGAAGTGAGAAAAATTTGTTGCCTTCTCAACCATTTCTTGTGTTCAAACTCCCATATCTCGCGAACGGATTGACGCAACCCAAAAATTCCTATTGCATCTGAAAGTAGAAACTCGCCCGATTGCAACGGTGTGTGTATTTTTTCCCTAGCCCATTCTGGTTAAGCGTTTGGAGCAGCAGAATTGCGAACAATTTTTTGCCTTCTCTACCATTTCTTGAATTCAAACTCCCATACCTCGCGAACGGATTGACCTAACCCAAAAATTCCTATTGCATCTGAAAGTAGAAACTCGCCCGATTACAACGGTATGTGTATTTTTTCCCTAGGCCATTCTGGTTAAGCGTTTGAAGCAGCAGAATTGCGAAAAATTTTTTGCCTTCTCAACCATTTCTTGTCTTCAATCTCCCATATCTCGCGAACCGATTGACCTAACCCAACAATTCCTATTACATTTGAAAGTAGAAACTCGCCCGATTACAACGGTAGGTGTATTTTTCCCCTAGGCCATTCTGGTTAAGCGATTGGAGCAGTAGAAGTGCGAAAAGTTTGTTGTCTTGTCAACCATTTCTTAGCTTCAAAGTCCCATATCTCGCGAACGGATTGACCTAACCCAAAAATTCCTATTGTAACTGAAAGTAGAAACTCGCCCGATTACAACGGTACGCGTATTTTTTCCCTCGGCCATTCTGGTTAAGCGTTTGGAGCAGCAGATTTGCGAAAAATTTGTTGTCTTCTCAACCATATCTTAGCTTCAAACTCTCATATCTCGCGAACGGATCGACCTAACCCAAAAATTCCTATTGCATTTGAAAGTAGAAACTCGCCCGATTACAACGGTATGTGTATTTTTTCCCTAGGCCATTCTGGTTAAGCGTTTGAAGCAGCAGAATTGCGAAAAATTTTTTGCCTTCTCAACCATTTCTTAGCTTCAAACTCCCATATCTCGCGAACGGATTGACCTAACCCAAAAATTCCTGTTGCATCTGAAGGCAGAAACTTGCCCGATTACAACGGTATGCGTATTTTTTCCCTAGGCCATTCTGGTTAAGCGTTTGGAGCAGCAGAATTGCGAATAATTTGTTGTCTTCTCAACCATTTCTTAGCTTCAAACTCCCATATCTCGCGAACGGATTGACCTAACCCAAAAATTCTTATTGCATCTGAAAGTAGAAACTCGCCCGATTACAACGCTATGTGTATTTTTTCCCTAGGCCATTCTTGTTAAGCCTTTGGAGCAGCAGAATTGCGAAAAATTTTTTGCCTTCTCAACCATTTCTTGTCTTCAAACTCCCATATCTCGCGAACGGATTGACCCAACCCAAAAATTCCTGTTGCATCTGAAAGTAGAAACTCGCCCGATTACAACGGTGTGGGTATTTTTTCCCTAGGCCATTCTGGTTAAGCGTTTGGAGCAGCAGAATTGCGAAAAATTTGTTATCTTCTCAACCACTTCTTAGCTTGAAACTCCCATATCTCGCGAACCGATTGACCTAACCCAAAAATTCCTATTGCATTTGAAAGTAGAAACTCGCCCGATTACAACGGTAGGTGTATTTTTCCCCTAGGCCATTCTGGTTAAGCGATTGGAGCAGTAGAAGTGCGAAAAATTTGTTGTCTTGTCAACCATTTCTTAGCCTTAAAGTCCCATATCTCGCGGACGGATTGACCTAACCCAAAAATTCCTATTGTAACTGAAAGTAGAAACTCGCCCGATTACAACGGTGCGCGTATTTTTTCCCTAGGGCATTCTGGTTAAGCGTTTGGAGCAGCAGATTTGCGAAAAATTTGTTGTCTTCTCAACCATATCTTAGCTTCAAACTCTCATATCTCGCGAACGGATTGACCTAACCCAAAAATTCCTTGTGCATTTGAAAGTAGAAACTCGCCCGATTACAACGGTATGTGTATTTTCTCCCTAGGCCTTTCTGGTTAAGCGTTTGAAGCAGCAGAAATGCGAAAAATTTTTTGCCTTCTCAACCATTTCCTAGCTTCAAACTCCCATATCTCGCGAACGGATTGACCTAACCCAAAAATTCCTGTTGCATCTGAAGGTAGAAACTTGCCCGATAACAACGGTATGCGTATTTTTTCCCTAGGCCATTCTGGTTAAGCGTTTGGAACAGCAGAATTGCGAATAATTTGTTGTCTTCTCAATCATTTCTTAGTTTCAAACTCCCATTTCTCGCAAACGGATTGACCTGACCCAAAAATTCTTATTGCATCTGAAAGTAGAAACTCGCCCGATTACAACGGTATGTGTATTTTCTCCCTAGGCCTTTCTGGTTAAGCGTTTGAAGCAGCAGAATTGCGAAAAATTTTTTGCCTTCTCAACCATTTCCTAGCTTCAAACTCCCATATCTCGCGAACGGATTGACCTAACCCAAAAATTCCTATTGTAACTGAAAGTAGAAACTCGCCCGATTACAACGGTACGTGTATTTTTTCCCTAGGTCATTCTGGTTAAGCGTTTGGAGCAGTAGAATTGTGAAAAATTTTTTGCCTTCTCTACCATTTCTTGGCTTCCAACTCCCTTATCTCGCGAACGGATTGACCTAACCCAAAAATTCCTATTGCATCTGAAAGTAGAAACTCGCCCAATTACAACGGTATGTGTATTTTTTCCCTAGGACATTATGGTTAAGCGTTTGGAGCAGCAGAATTGCGAAAAATTTTTTGCCTTCTCAACCATTTCTTGGCTTCAAACTCCCATATCTCGCGAACGGATTGACCTAACCCAAAAATTCTTATTGCATCTGAAAGTAGAAACTCGCCCGATTCCAACGGTATGTGTATTTTCTCCCTAGGTCATTCTGGTTAAGCGTTTGGAGCAGTAGAATTGTGAAAAATTCTTTGCCTTCTCTACCATTTCTTGGCTTCAAACTCCCATATCTCGCGAACGGATTGACCTAACCCAAAAATTCCTATTGCATCTGAAAGTAGAAACTCGCCCGATTACAACGGTGTGTGTATTTTTTCACAAGCCCATTCTGGTGAAGCGTTTGGAGCAGCAGAATTGCGAAAAATTTGTTGTCTTCTCAACCATTTCTTGGCTTCAAACACCCATATCAAGCGAACGGATTGACCTAACCCAAAAATTCCTGTTGCGTCTGAAAGTAGAAACTCGCCCGATTACAACGGCATGTGTATTTTTTCCCTAGCCCATTCTGGTTAAGCGTTTGGAGCAGCAGAACTGCGAAAAATTTTTTGCCTTCTCTACCATTTCTTGGCTTCAAACTCCCATATCTCGCGAACGGATTGACCTAACCCAAAAATTCCTAATGCAACTGAAAGTAGAGACTCGCCCGATTCCAACGGTATGTGTATTTTCTCCCTAGGCCATTCTGGTTAAGCGCTTGGAGCAGCAGAAGTGAGAAAAATTTGTTGCCTTCTCAACCATTTCTTGTGTTCAAACTCCCATATCTCGCGAACGGATTGACCCAACCCAAAAATTCCTATTGCATCTGAAAGTAGAAACTCGCCCGATTACAACGGTGTGTGTATTTTTTCCCTAGCCCATTCTGGTGAAGCGTTTGGAGCAGCAGAATTGCGAAAAATTTTTTGCCTTCTCTACCATTTCTTGGATTCAAACTCCCATACCTCGCGAACGGATTGACCTAACCCAAAAATTCCTATTGCATCTGAAAGTAGAAACTCGCCCGATTACAACGGTAGGTGTATTTTTCCCCTAGGCCATTCTGGTTAAGCGATTGGAGCAGTAGAAGTGCGAAAAGATTGTTGTCTTGTCAACCATTTCTTAGTTTCAAACTCCCATTTCTCGCAAACGGATTGACCTAACCCGAAAGTTCTTATTGCATCTGAAAGTAGAAACTCGCCCGATTACAACGGTATGTGTATTTTCTCCCTAGGCCTTTCTGGATAAGCGTTTGAAGCAGCAGAATTGCGAAAAATTTTTTGCCTTCTCAACCATTTCCTAGCTTCAAACTCCCATATCTCGCGAACGGATTGACCTAACCCAAAAATTCCTATTGTAACTGAAAGTAGAAACTCGCCCGATTACAACGGTAAGCGTATTTTATCCCTAGGCCATTCTGGTTAAGCGTTTGGAGCAGCAGATTTGCGAAAAATTTGTTGTCTTCTCAACCATATCTTAGCTTCAAACTCTCATATCTCGCGAACGGATTGACCTAACCCAAAAATTCCTATTGCATTTGAAAGTAGAAACTCGCCCGATTACAACGGTACGTGTATTTTTTCCCTAGGTCATTCTGGTTAAGCGTTTGGAGCAGTGGAATTGTGAAAAATTTTTTGCCTTCTCTACCATTTCTTGGCTTCAAACTCCCATATCTCGCGAACGGATTGACCTAACCCAAAAATTCTTATTGCAACTGAAAGTAGAAACTCGCCCGATTCCAACGGTATGTGTATTTTCTCCCTAGGTCATTCTGGTTAAGCGTTTGGAGCAGTAGAATTGTGAAAAATTTTTTGCCTTCTCTACCATTTCTTGGCTTCAAACTCCCATATCTCGCGAACGGATTGACCTAACCCAAAAATTCCTATTGCATCTGAAAGTAGAAACTCGCCCGATTACAACGGTGTGTGTATTTTTTCACAAGCCCATTCTGGTGAAGCGTTTGGAGCAGCAGAATTGCGAAAAATTTGTTGTCTTCTCAACCATTTCTTGGCTTCAAACTCCCATATCAAGCGAACGGATTGACCTAACCCAAAAATTCCTTTTGCGTCTGAAAGTAGAAACTCGCCCGATTACAAAGGCATGTGTATTTTTTCCCTAGCCCATTCTGGTTAAGCCTTTGGAGCAGCAGAACTGCGAAAAATTTTTTGCCTTCTCTACCATTTCTTGGCTTCAAACTCCCATATCTCGCGAACGGATTGACCTAACCCAAAAATTCCTAATGCATCTGAAAGTAGAGACTCGCCCGATTCCAACGGTATGTGTATTTTCTCCCTAGGCCATTCTGGTTAAGCGCTTGGAGCAGCAGAAGTGAGAAAAATTTGTTGCCTTCTCAACCATTTCTTGTGTTCAAACTCCCATATCAAGCGAACGGATTGACCTAACCCAAAAATTCCTGTTGCGTCTGAAAGTAGAAACTCGCCCGATTACAACGGTAGGTGTATTTTTCCCCTAGGCCATTCTGGTTAAGCGATTGGAGCAGTAGAAGTGCGAAAAGATTGTTGTCTTGTCAACCATTTCTTAGCTTCAAAGACCCATATCTCGCGAACGGATTGACCTAACCCAAAAATTCCTATTGCATCTTAAAGCAGAAACTCGCCCGATTACAACGGTATGTGTATTTTTTCCCTAGGCCATTCTGGTTAAGCGTTTGGATCAGCAGAATTGCGAAAAATTTTATGCCTTCTCAACCATTTCTTGGCTTCAAACTCCCATATCTCGCGAACGGATTGACCTAACCCAAAAATTCCTATTGCATCTTAAAGTAGAAACTCGCCCGATTACAACGGTATGTGTATTTTTTCCCTAGGCCATTCTGGTTATGCGTTTGGAGCAGCAGAATTGCGAAAAATTTTTTGTCTTCTCAACCATTTCTTAGATTCGAACTCCCATATCTCGCGAACGGATTGACCTAACCCAAAAATTCCTGTTGCGTCTGAAAGTAGAAAATCGCCCGGTTACAACGTTATGTGTATTTTTTCCCTAGGCCATTCTGGTTAAGCGTTTGGAGCAGCAGAATTGTGAAAAATTTTTTGCCTTTTCTACCATTTCTTGGCTTCAAACTCCCATATCTCGCGAACGGATTGACCTAACCCAAAAATTCCTAATGCATCTGAAAGTAGAGACTCGCCCGATTCCAACGGTATGTGTATTTTCTCCCTAGGCCATTCTGGTTAAGCGCTTGGAGCAGCAGAAGTGAGAAAAATTTGTTGCCTTCTCAACCATTTCTTGTGTTCAAACTCCCATATCTCGCGAACGGATTGACCCAACCCAAAAATTCCTATTGCATCTGAAAGTAGAAACTCGCCCGATTACAACGGTGTGTGTATTTTTTCCCTAGCCCATTCTGGTGAAGCGTTTGGAGCAGCAGAATTGCGAAAAATTTGTTGTCTTCTCAACCAATTCTTGGCTTCAAACTCCCATATCAAGCGAACGGATTGACCTAACCCAAAAATTCCTGTTGCGTCTGAAAGTAGAAACTCGCCCGATTACAACGGTAGGTGTATTTTTCCCCTAGGCCATTCTGGTTAAGCGATTGGAGCAGTAGAAGTGCGAAAAGATTGTTGTCTTGTCAACCATTTCTTAGCTTCAAAGACCCATATCTCGCGAACGGATTGACCTAACCCAAAAATTCCTATTGCATCTTAAAGTAGAAACTCGCCCGATTACAACGGTATGTGTATTTTTTCCCTAGGCCATTCTGGTTATGCGTTTGGAGCAGCAGAATTGCGAAAAATTTTTTGTCTTCTCAATCATTTCTTAGATTCGAACTCCCATATCTCGCGAACGGATTGACCTAACCCAAAAATTCCTGTTGCGTCTGAAAGTAGAAAATCGCCCGGTTACAACGTTATGTGTATTTTTTCCCTAGGCCATTCTGGTTAAGCGTTTGGAGCAGCAGAATTGTGAAAAATTTTTTGCCTTTTCTACCATTTCTTGGCTTCAAACTCCCATATCTCGCGAACGGATTGACCTAACCCAAAAATTCCTATTGCATCTTAAAGTAGAAACTCGCCCGATTACATCGGTATGTGTATTTTTTCCCTAGGACATTCTGGTTAAGCGTTTGGAGCAGCAGAATTGTGAAAAATTTTTTGCCTTTTCTACCATTTCTTGGCTTCAAACTCCCATATCTCGCGAACGGATTGACCTAACCCAAAAATTCCTATTGCATCTTAAAGTAGAAACTCGCCCGACTACAACGGTATGTGTATTTTTTCCCTAGGCCATTCTGGTTAAGCGTTTGGAGCAGCAGAAGTGCGAAAAATTTTTTGCCTTCTCAACCATTTCTTGTATTCAAGCTCCCATATCTCGCGAACGGATTGACCTAACCCAAAAATTCCTATTGCATCTGAAAGTAGAAAATCGCCCGATTACAACGGTATGTGTATTTTTTCCCTAGGCCATTCTGGTTAAGCGTTTGGAGCAGCAGAATTGTGAAAAATTTTTTGCCGTTTCTACCATTCCTTGGCTTCAAACTCCCATATCTCGCGAACCGATTGACCTAACCCAAAAATTCCTATTGCATTTGAAAGTAGAAACTCGCCCGATTACAACGGTATGTGTATTTTCTCCTTAGGCCATTATGGTTAAGCGTTTGGAGCAGTAGAATTGCGAAAAATTTTGTGCCTTCTCCACCATTTCTTGCCTTCAATCTCCCATATCTCGCGAACCGATTGACCAAACCAAAAAATTCCTGTTGCGTCTGAAAGTAGAAACTCGCCCGGTTACAACGGTATGTGCATTTTTTCCCTAGGCCATTCTGGTTAAGCGTTTGGAGCAGCAGAATTGCGAAAAATTTTTTGCCTTCTCAACCATTTCTTGGGTTCAAACTCCCATATCTCGCGAACGGATTGACCTAACCCAAAAATTCCTATTGCATCTTAAAGTAGAAACTCGCCCGATTACAACGGTATGTGTATTTTCTCCTTAGGACATTCTGGTTAAGCGTTTGGAGCAGCAGAATTGCGAAAAATTTGTTGTCTTCTCAACCATTTCTTGGCTTCAAACACCCATATCAAGCGAACGGATTGACCTAACCCAAAAATTCCTGTTGCGTCTGAAAGTAGAAACTCGCCCGATTACAACGGTATGTGCATTTTTTCCCTAGCCCATTCTGGTTAAGCGTTTGGAGCAGCAGAATTGCGAAAAATTTTTTGCCTTCTCTACCATTTCTTGGATTCAAACTCCCATACCTCGCGAACGGATTGACCTAACCCAAAAATTCCTATTGCATCTGAAAGTAGAAACTCGCCCGATTACAACGGTAGGTGTATTTTTCCCCTAGGCCATTCTGGTTAAGCGATTGGAGCAGTAGAAGTGCGAAAAGATTGTTGTCTTGTCAACCATTTCTTAGCTTCAAAGACCCATATCTCGCGAACGGATTGACCTAACCCAAAAATTCCTATTGCATCTGAAAGTAGAAACTCGCCCGATTACAACGGTATGTGTATTTTTTCCCTAGGCCATTCTGGTTAAGCGTTTGGAGCAGCAGAAGTGCGAAAAATTTTTTGCCTTCTCAACCATTTCTTGTATTCAAACTCCCATATCTCGCGAACGGATTGACCTAACCCAAAAATTCCTATTGCATCTGAAAGTAGAAAATCGCCCGATTACAACGGTATGTGTATTTTTTCCCTAGGCCATTCTGGTTAAGCGTTTGGAGCAGCAGAATTGTGAAAAATTTTTTGCCTTTTCTACCATTTCTTGGGTTCAAACTCCCATATCTCGCGAACGGATTGACCTACCCAAAAATTCCTATTGCATCTTAAAGTAGAAACTCGCCCGATTACAACGGTATGTGTATTTTCTCCTTAGGCCATTCTGGTTAAGCGTTTGGAGCAGTAGAATTGCGAAAAATTTTGTGCCTTCTCAACCATTTCTTGGCTTCAATCTCCCATCTCTCGCGAACCGATTGACCAAACCAAAAAATTCCTGTTGCGTCTGAAAGTAGAAACTCGCCCGGTTACAACGGTATGTGCATTTTTTCCCTAGGCCATTCTGGTTAAGCGTTTGGAGCAGCAGAATTGCGAAAAATTTTTTGCCTTCTCAACCATTTCTTGGCTTCAAACTCCCATTTCTCGCGAACGGATTGACCTAACCCAAAAATTCCTGTTGCATCTGAAAGTAGAAACTCGCCCGATTACAACGGTATGTGTATTTTTTCCCTAGGCCATTCTGGTTATGCGTTTGGAGCAGCAGAATTGCGAAAAATTTTTTGTCTTCTCAACCATTTCTTAGATTCAAACTCCCATATCTCGCGGACGGATTGACCTAACCCAAAAATTCCTGTTGCGTCTGAAAGTAGAAAATCGCCCGGTTACAACGGTATGTGTATTTTTTCCCTAGGCCATTCTGGTTAAGCGTTTGGAGCAGCAGAATTGTGAAAAATTTTTTGCCTTTTCTACCATTTCTTGGCTTCAAACTCCCATATCTCGCGAACGGATTGACCTAACCCAAAAATTCCTATTGCATCTTAAAGTAGAAACACGCCCGATTACAACGGTATGTGTATTTTTTCCCTAGGACATTCTGGTTAAGCGTTTGGAGCAGCAGAATTGCGAAAAATTTTTTGCCTTCTCAACCATTTCTTGGCTTCAAACTCCCATTTCACGCGAACGGATTGACCTAACCCAAAAATTCCTGTTGCATCTGAAAGTAGAAACTCGCCCGATTACAACGGTATGTGTATTTTTTCCCTAGGCCATTCTGGTTATGCGTTTGGAGCAGCAGAATTGCGAAAAATTTTTTGTCTTCTCAACCATTTCTTAGATTCAAACTCCCATATCTCGCGAACGGATTGACCTAACCCAAAAATTCCTGTTGCGTCTGAAAGTAGAAAATCGCCCGGTTACAACGGTATGTGTATTTTTTCCCTAGGCCATTCTGGTTAAGCGTTTGGAGCAGCAGAATTGTGAAAAATTTTTTGCCTTTTCTACCATTTCTTGGCTTCAAACTCCCATATCTCGCGAACGGATTGACCTAACCAAAAAATTCCTGTTGCGTCTGAAAGTAGAAACTCGCCCGGTTACAACGGTATGTGCATTTTTTCCCTAGGCCATTCTGGTTAAGCGTTTGGAGCAGCAGAATTGCGAAAAATTTTTTGCCTTCTCAACCATTTCTTGGCTTCAAACTCCCATTTCTCGCGAACGGATTGACCTAACCCAAAAATTCCTGTTGCATCTGAAAGTAGAAACTCGCCCGATTACAACGGGATGTGTATTTTTTCCCTAGGCCATTCTGGTTATGCGTTTGGAGCAGCAGAATTGCGAAAAATTTTTTGTCTTCTCAACCATTTCTTAGATTCAAACTCCCATTTCTCGCGAACGGATTGACCTAACCCAAAAATTCCTATTGCATCTTAAAGTAGAAACTCGCCCGATTACAACGGTATGTGTATTTTTTCCCTAGGACATTCTGGTTAAGCGTTTGGAGCAGCAGAATTGCGAAAAATTTGTTGTCTTCTCAACCATTTCTTGGCTTCAAACACCCATATCAAGCGAACGGATTGACCTAACCCAAAAATTCCTGTTGCGTCTGAAAGTAGAAACTCGCCCGATTACAACGGTATGTGCATTTTTTCCCTAGCCCATTCTGGTTAAGCGTTTGGAGCAGCAGAATTGCGAAAAATTTTTTGCCTTCTCTACCATTTCTTGGATTCAAACTCCCATACCTCGCGAACGGATTGACCTAACCCAAAAATTCCTATTGCATCTGAAAGTAGAAACTCGCCCGATTACAACGGTAGGTGTATTTTTCCCCTAGGCCATTCTGGTTAAGCGATTGGAGCAGTAGAAGTGCGAAAAGATTGTTGTCTTGTCAACCATTTCTTAGCTTCAAAGACCCATATCTCGCGAACGGATTGACCTAACCCAAAAATTCCTATTGCATCTGAAAGTAGAAACTCGCCCGATTACAACGGTATGTGTATTTTTTCCCTAGGCCATTCTGGTTAAGCGTTTGGAGCAGCAGAAGTGCGAAAAATTTTTTGCCTTCTCAACCATTTCTTGTATTCAAACTCCCATATCTCGCGAACGGATTGACCTAACCCAAAAATTCCTATTGCATCTGAAAGTAGAAAATCGCCCGATTACAACGGTATGTGTATTTTTTCCCTAGGCCATTCTGGTTAAGCGTTTGGAGCAGCAGAATTGTGAAAAATTTTTTGCCTTTTCTACCATTTCTTGGGTTCAAACTCCCATATCTCGCGAACGGATTGACCTACCCAAAAATTCCTATTGCATCTTAAAGTAGAAACTCGCCCGATTACAACGGTATGTGTATTTTCTCCTTAGGCCATTCTGGTTAAGCGTTTGGAGCAGTAGAATTGCGAAAAATTTTGTGCCTTCTCAACCATTTCTTGGCTTCAATCTCCCATCTCTCGCGAACCGATTGACCAAACCAAAAAATTCCTGTTGCGTCTGAAAGTAGAAACTCGCCCGGTTACAACGGTATGTGCATTTTTTCCCTAGGCCATTCTGGTTAAGCGTTTGGAGCAGCAGAATTGCGAAAAATTTTTTGCCTTCTCAACCATTTCTTGGCTTCAAACTCCCATTTCTCGCGAACGGATTGACCTAACCCAAAAATTCCTGTTGCATCTGAAAGTAGAAACTCGCCCGATTACAACGGTATGTGTATTTTTTCCCTAGGCCATTCTGGTTATGCGTTTGGAGCAGCAGAATTGCGAAAAATTTTTTGTCTTCTCAACCATTTCTTAGATTCAAACTCCCATATCTCGCGGACGGATTGACCTAACCCAAAAATTCCTGTTGCGTCTGAAAGTAGAAAATCGCCCGGTTACAACGGTATGTGTATTTTTTCCCTAGGCCATTCTGGTTAAGCGTTTGGAGCAGCAGAATTGTGAAAAATTTTTTGCCTTTTCTACCATTTCTTGGCTTCAAACTCCCATATCTCGCGAACGGATTGACCTAACCCAAAAATTCCTATTGCATCTTAAAGTAGAAACACGCCCGATTACAACGGTATGTGTATTTTTTCCCTAGGACATTCTGGTTAAGCGTTTGGAGCAGCAGAATTGCGAAAAATTTTTTGCCTTCTCAACCATTTCTTGGCTTCAAACTCCCATTTCACGCGAACGGATTGACCTAACCCAAAAATTCCTGTTGCATCTGAAAGTAGAAACTCGCCCGATTACAACGGTATGTGTATTTTTTCCCTAGGCCATTCTGGTTATGCGTTTGGAGCAGCAGAATTGCGAAAAATTTTTTGTCTTCTCAACCATTTCTTAGATTCAAACTCCCATATCTCGCGAACGGATTGACCTAACCCAAAAATTCCTGTTGCGTCTGAAAGTAGAAAATCGCCCGGTTACAACGGTATGTGTATTTTTTCCCTAGGCCATTCTGGTTAAGCGTTTGGAGCAGCAGAATTGTGAAAAATTTTTTGCCTTTTCTACCATTTCTTGGCTTCAAACTCCCATATCTCGCGAACGGATTGACCTAACCAAAAAATTCCTGTTGCGTCTGAAAGTAGAAACTCGCCCGGTTACAACGGTATGTGCATTTTTTCCCTAGGCCATTCTGGTTAAGCGTTTGGAGCAGCAGAATTGCGAAAAATTTTTTGCCTTCTCTACCATTTCTTGGATTCAAACTGCCATACCTCGCGAACGGATTGACCTAACCCAAAAATTCCTATTGCATCTGAAAGTAGAAACTCTCCCGATTACAACGGTAGGTGTATTTTTACCCTAAGCCATTCTGGTTAAGCGATTGGAGCAGTAGAAGTGCGAAAAGATTGTTGTCTTGTCAACCATTTCTTAGCTTCAAAGACCCATATCTCCTGAACGGATTGACCTAACCCAAAAATTCCTATTGCATCTTAAAGTAGAAACTCGCCCGATTACAACGGTATGTGTATTTTTTCCATAGGACATTCTGGTTAAGCGTTTGGAGCAGCAGAATTGCGAAAAATTTTTTGCCTTCTCAACCATTTCATGGCTTCAAACTCCCATTTCACGCGAACGGATTGACCTAACCCAAAAATTCCTGTTGCATCTGAAAGTAGAAACTCGCCCGATTACAACGGTATGTGTATTTTTTCCCTAGGCCATTCTGGTTATGCGTTTGGAGCAGCAGAATTGCGAAAAATTTTTTGCCTTTTCTACCATTTCTTGGCTTCAAACAACCATATCTCGCGAACGGATTGACCTAACCCAAAAATTCCTATTGCATCTTAAAGTAGAAACTCGCCCGATTACAAAGGTATGTGTATTTTTGCCCTAGGCCATTCTGATTAAGCGTTTGGAGCAGCAGAATTGCGAAAAATTTTTTGCCTTCTCAACCATTTCTTGGCTTCAAACTCCCATTTCTCGCGAACGGATTGACCTAACCCAAAAATTCCTGTTGCATCTGAAAGTAGAAACTCGCCCGATTACAACGGTATGTGTATTTTTTCCCTAGGACATTCTGGTTATGCGTTTGGAGCAGCAGAATTGCGAAAAATTTTTTGTCTTCTCAACCATTTCTTAGATTCAAACTCCCATATCTCGCGGACGGATTGACCTAACCCAAAAATTCCTGTTGCGTCTGAAAGTAGAAAATCGCCCGGTTACAACGGTATGTGTATTTTTTCCCTAGGCCATTCTGGTTAAGCGTTTGGAGCAGCAGAATTGTGAAAAATTTTTTGCCTTTTCTACCATTTCTTGGCTTCAAACTCCCATATCTCGCGAACGGATTGTCCTAACCCAAAAATTCCTATTGCATCTAAAAGTGGAAACTCGCCCGATTACAACGGTATGTGTATTTTTTCCCTAGGCCATTCTGGTTAAGCGTTTGGAGCAGCAGAATTGCGAAAAATTTTTTGCCTTCTCAACCATTTCTTGGCTTCAAACTCCCATTTCTCGCGAACGGATTGACCTAACCCAAAAATTCCTGTTGCATCTGAAAGTAGAAACTCGCCCGATTACAACGGTATGTGTATTTTTTCCCTAGGCCATTCTAATTATGCGTTTGGAGCAGCAGAATTGCGAAAAATTTTTTGCCTTTTCTACCATTTCTTGGCTTCAAACACCCATATCTCGCGAACGGATTGACCTAACCCAATAATTCCTATTGCATCTTAAAGTAGAAACTCGCCCGATTACAACGGTATGTGTATTTTTTCCCTAGGCCATTCTGGTTAAGCGTTTGGAGCAGCAGAATTGCGAAAAATTTTTTGCCTTCTCCACCATTTCTTGGCTTCAATCTCCCATTTCTCGCGAACGGATTGACCTAACCCAAAAATTCCTGTTGCATCTGAAAGTAGAAACTCGCCCGATTACAACGGTATGTGTATTTTTTCCCTAGGCCATTCTGGTGATGCGTTTGGAGCAGCAGAATTGCGAAAAATTTTTTGTCTTCTCAACCATTTCTTAGATTCAAACTCCCATATCTCCCGAACGGATTGACCTAACCCAAAAATTCCTGTTGCGTCTGAAAGTAGAAACTCGCCCGGTTACAACGGTATGTGTATTTTTTCCCTAGGCCATTCTGGTTAAGCGTTTAGAGCAGCAGAATTGCGAAAAATTTTTTGCCTTCTCAACCATTTCTTGGCTTCAATCTCCCATTTCTCGCGAACGGATTGACCTAACCCAAAAATTCCTGTTGCATCTGAAAGTAGAAACTCGCCCGATTACAACGGTATATGTATTTTTTCCCTAGGCCATTCTGGTGATGCGTTTGGAGCAGCAGAATTGCGAAAAATTTTTTGTCTTCTCAACCATTTCTTAGATTCAAACTCCCATATCTCGCGAACGGATTGACCTAACCCAAAAATTCCTGTTGCGTCTGAAAGTAGATACTCGCCCGGTTACAGCGGTATGTGTATTTTTTCCCTAGGCCATTCTGGTTAAGCGATTGGAGCAGCAGAAGTGCGAAAAATTGGTTGTCTTGACAAACATATCTTAGCTTCAAAGTCCCATATCTCGCGAACGGATTGACTTAACCCAAAAATTCCTATTGCATTTGAAAGTAGAAACTCGCCCGATTACAACGGTACGCGTATTTTTTCCCTAGGCCATTCTGGTTAAGCGTTTGGTGCAGCAGAAGTGGGAAAAATTTGTTGTCTTCTCAACCATTTCTTAGCTTCAAAGACCCATATCTCGCGAACGGATTGACCTAACCCAAAAATTCCTGTTGCGTCTGAAAGTAGAAACTCGCCCGATTACAACGGTATGTGTATTTTTTCCCTAGGCCATTCTGGTTAAGCGTTTGGAGCAGCAGAATTGGGAAAAATTTTTTGCCTTCTCAACCATTTCTTGTCTTCAAACTCCCATATCTCGCGAACGGATTGACCTAACCCAAAAATTCCTATTGCATCTGAAAGTAGAAACTCGCCCGATTACAACGGTATGCGTATTTTTTCCCTAGGCCATTCTGGTTAAGCGTTTGGAGCAGCAGATTTGCGAAAAATTTTTTGCCTTTTCTACCATTTCTTGGCTTCAAACTTCCATATCTCGCGAACGGATTGACCTAACCCAAAAATTCCTATTGCATCTTAAAGTAGAAACTCGCCCGATTACAACGGTATGTGTATTTTTTCCCTAGGCCATTCTGGTTAAGCGTTTGGAGCAGCAGAATTGCGAAAAATTTTTTGCCTCCTCCACCATTTCTTGGCTTCAATCTCCCATTTCTCGCGAACGGATTGACCTAACCCAAAAATTCCTGTTGCATCTGAAAGTAGAAACTCGCCCGATTACAACGGTATGTGTATTTTTTCCCTAGGCCATTCTGGTGATGCGTTTGGAGCAGCAGAATTGCGAAAAATTTTTTGTCTTCTCAACCATTTCTTAGATTCAAACTCCCATATCTCCCGAACGGATTGACCTAACCCAAAAATTCCTGTTGCGTCTGAAAGTAGAAACTCGCCCGGTTACAACGGTATGTGTATTTTTTCCCTAGGCCATTCTGGTTAAGCGTTTGGAGCAGCAGAATTGCGAAAAATTTTTTGCCTTCTCAACCATTTCTTGGCTTCAATCTCCCATTTCTCGCGAACGGATTGACCTAACCCAAAAATTCCTGTTGCATCTGAAAGTAGAAACTCGCCCGATTACAACGGTATGTGTATTTCTTCCCTAGGCCATTCTGGTTAAGCGTTTGGAGCAGCAGAATTGTGAAAAATTTTTTGCCTTTTCTACCATTTCTTGGCTTCAAACTCCCATGTCTCGCGAACGGATTGACCTAACCCAAAAATTCCTATTGCATCTTAAAGTAGAAACTCGCCCGGTTACAACGGTATGTGTATTTTTTCCCTAGGCCATTCTGGTTAAGCGTTTGGAGCAGCAGAATTGCGAAAAATTTTTTGCCTTCTCAACCATTTCTTGGCTTCAAACTCCCATTTCTCGCGAACGGATTGACCTAACCCAAAAATTCCTGTTGCATCTGAAAGTAGAAACTCGCCCGATTACAACGGTATATGTATTTTTTCCCTAGGCCATTCTGGTGATGCGTTTGGAGCAGCAGAAGTGGGAAAAATTTGTTGTCTTCTCAACCATTTCTTAGCTTCAAAGACCCATATCTCGCGAACGGATTGACCTAACCCAAAAATTCCTGTTGCGTCTGAAAGTAGAAACTCGCCCGGTTACAACGGTATGCGTATTTTTTCCCTAGGCCATTCTGGTTAAGCGTTTGGAGCAGCAGAATTGCGAATAATTTGTTGTCTTCTCAACCATTTCTTAGCTTCAAACTCCCATATCTCGCGAACAGATTGACCTAACCCAAAAATTCCTGTTGCGTCTGAAAGTAGAAACTCGCCCGATTACAACGGTACGCGTATTTTTTCCCTAGGCCATTCTGGTTAAGCGTTAGGAGCAGCAGATTTGCGAAAAATTTTTTGCCTTCTCAACCATTTCTTAGCTTGAAACTCCCATATCTCGCGAACCGATTGACCTAACCCAAAAATTCCTATTGCATTTGAAAGTAGAAACTCGCCCGATTACAACGGTTTGTGTATTTTTTCCCTAGCCCATTCTGGTTAAGCGTTTGGTGTAGCAGAATTGCGAAAAATTTGTTGTCATCTCAACCATTTCTTAGCATCAAAGTCCCATATCTCGCGAA
The DNA here is from genome assembly GCF_051014685.1 of Ptiloglossa arizonensis. NCBI lineage: Eukaryota > Metazoa > Arthropoda > Insecta > Hymenoptera > Colletidae > Ptiloglossa > Ptiloglossa arizonensis. Next base: position 462,694 of record NW_027478778.1, on the reverse strand, counting down.
CGGATTGAACAAACCCAAAAATTCCTTCTGCGTCTGAATGTAGAAACTCGCCCGATTACAACGGTACGCGTATTTTTTCCCTAGGCCATTCTGGTTAAGCGTTTGGAGCAGCAGATTTGCGAAAAATTTTTTGCCTTCTCAACCATTTCTTAGCTTGAAACTCCCATATCTCGCGAACCGATTGACCTAACCCAAAAATTCCTATTGCGTTTGAAAGTAGAAATTCGCCCGATTACAACGGTACGCGTATTTTTTCCCTAGGCCACTCTGGTTAAGCGTTTGGAGCAGCAGATTTGCGAAAAATTTGTTGTCTTCTCAACCATATCTTAGCTTCAAACTCTCATATCTCGCGAACGGATTGACCTAACCCAAAAATTCCTATTGCATTTGAAAGTAGAAACTCGCCCGATTACAACGGTTTGTGTATTTTTTCCCTAGCCCATTCTGGTTAAGCGTTTGGTGTAGCAGAATTGCGAAAAATTTGTTGTCTTCTCAACCATTTCTTAGCATCAAAGTCCCATATCTCGCGAACGGATTGAACAAACCCAAAAATTCCTTCTGCGTCTGAATGTAGAAACTCGCCCGATTACAACGGTATGCGTATTTTTTCCCTAGGCCATTTTGGTTAAGCGTTTGGAGCAGCAGAATTGCGAAAAATTTTTCGTCTTCTCAACCATTTCTTAGATTCAAACTCCCATATCTCGCGAACGGATTGACCTAACCTAAAAATTCCTGTTGCGTCTGAAAGTAGAAACTCGCCCGGTTACAACGGTATGCGTATTTTTTCCCTAGGCCATTCTGGTTAAGCGTTTGGAGCAGCAGAATTGCGAATAATTTGTTGTCTTCTCAACCATTTCTTAGCTTCAAACTCCCATATCTCGCGAACGGATTGACCTAACCCAAAAATTCCTGTTGCGTCTGAAAGTAGAAACTCGCCCTATTACAACGGTACGCGTATTTTTTCCCTAGGCCATTCTGGTTAAGCGTTTGGAGCAGCAGATTTGCGAAAAATTTTTTGCCTTCTCAAGCATTTCTTAGCTTGAAACTCCCATATCTCGCGAACCGATTGACCTAACCCAAAAATTCCTATTGCATTTGAAAGTAGAAACTCGCCCGATTACAACGGTACGTGTATTTTTCCCCTAGGCGATTCTGGTTAAGCGATTGTTGCCGCAGAAGTGCGAAAAATTTATTGTCTTGACCATCATTTCTTAGCTTCAAAGTCCCATATCTCGCGAACGGATTCACCTAACCCAAAAATTCCTATTGTAACTGAAAGTAGAGACTCGCCCGATTACAACGGTACGCGTATTTTTTCCCTAGGCCACTCTGGTTAAGCGTTTGGAGCAGCAGATTTGCGAAAAATTTGTTGTGTTCTCAACCATATCTTAGCTTCAAACTCTCATATCTCGCGAACGGATTGACCTAACCCAAAACTTCCTGTTGCGTCTGAAAGTAGAAACACGCCCGATTACAACGGTATGTGCATTTTTTCCCTAGGCCATTCTGGTTAAGCGTTTGGAGCAGCAGAATTGCGAAAAATTTTTTGCCTTCTCAACCATTTCTTGGCTTCAAACTCCCATATCTCGCGAACGGATTGAACAAACCCAAAAATTCCTTCTGCGTCTGAATGTAGAAACTCGCCCGATTACAAAGGTATGCGTATTTTTTCCCTAGGCCATTTTGGTTAAGCGTTTGGAGCAGCAGAATTGCGAAAAATTTTTCGTCTTCTCAACCATTTCTTAGATTCAAACTCCCATATCTCGCGAACGGATTGACCTAACCTAAAAATTCCTGTTGCGTCTGAAAGTAGAAACTCGCCCGGTTACAACGGTATGCGTATTTTTTCCCTAGGCCATTCTGGTTAAGCGTTTGGAGCAGCAGAATTGCGAATAATTTGTTGTCTTCTCAACCATTTCTTAGCTTCAAACTCCCATATCTCGCGAACGGATTGACCTAACCCAAAAATTCCTGTTGCGTCTGAAAGTAGAAACTCGCCCTATTACAACGGTACGCGTATTTTTTCCCTAGGCCATTCTGGTTAAGCGTTTGGAGCAGCAGATTTGCGAAAAATTTTTTGCCTTCTCAAGCATTTCTTAGCTTGAAACTCCCATATCTCGCGAACCGATTGACCTAACCCAAAAATTCCTATTGCATTTGAAAGTAGAAACTCGCCCGATTACAACGGTACGTGTATTTTTCCCCTAGGCGATTCTGGTTAAGCGATTGTTGCCGCAGAAGTGCGAAAAATTTATTGTCTTGACCATCATTTCTTAGCTTCAAAGTCCCATATCTCGCGAATGGATTCACCTAACCCAAAAATTCCTATTGTAACTGAAAGTAGAGACTCGCCCGATTACAACGGTACGCGTATTTTTTCCCTAGGCCACTCTGGTTAAGCGTTTGGAGCAGCAGATTTGCGAAAAATTTGTTGTCTTCTCAACCATATCTTAGCTTCAAACTCTCATACCTCGCGAACGGATTGACCTAACCCAAAACTTCCTGTTGCGTCTGAAAGTAGAAACACGCCCGATTACAACGGTATGTGCATTTTTTCCCTAGGCCATTCTGGTTAATCGTTTGGAGCAGCAGAATTGCGAAAAATTTTTTGCCTTCTCAACCATTTCTTGGCTTCAAACTCCCATATCTCGCGAACGGATTGACCTAACCCAAAAGTTCCAGTTGCATCTGAAAGTAGATACTCGCCCGATTACAACGGTTTGTGTATTTTTTCCTTAGGCCATTCTGGTTAAGCGTTAGAAGCAGCAGAATTGCGAAAAATTTTTTGCCTTCTCAACCATTCCTTGTCTTCAAACTCCCATATCTCGCGAACGGATTGACCTAACCCAAAAATTCCTATTGCATCTGAAAGTAGAAACTCGCCCGATTACACCGGTACGTGCTTTTTTCCCCTAGGCCATTCTCGTTAAGCGTTGGGAGCAGCAGAATTGCGAAAAATTTTTTGCCTTCTCAACCATTTCTTGGCTTCAAACTCCCATATCTATCGAATGGATTGACCTAACCCAAAAAAATTCCTGTTGCATCTGAAAGTAGAAACTAGCCCGATTACAACGGTATGCGTATTTTTTCCATAGGCCATTCTGGTTAAGCGTTTGGAGCAGCAGAATTCCGAAAAATTTTTTGCCTTCTCAACCATTTCTTGTCTTCAAACTCCCATATCTTGCGAACGGATAGACCTAACCCAAAAATTCCTATTGCATCTGAAAGTAGAAACTCGTCCGATTACAACGGTATGTGTATGTTTTCCCTAGGCCATTCTTGTTAAGCGTTTGGAGCAGCAGAATTGTGAAAAATTTTTTGCCTTCTCTACCATTTCTTTGCTTCAAACTCCCATATCTCGCGATCGGATTGACCTAACCCCAAAATTCCTGTTGCGTCTGAAAGTAGAAACTCGCCCGGTTACAACGGTATGTGTATTTTTCCCCTAGGCCATTCTGGTTAAGCGTTTGGAGCAGCGGAAGTGCGAAAAATTTGTTGTCACCTCAACCATTTCTTAGCTTCAAACTCCCATATCTCGCGAACGGATTGACCTAACCCAAAAATTCCTATTGCATCTGAAAGCAGAAACTCGCCCGATTACAACGGTATGTGTATTTTTTCCCTAGGCCATTCTGGTTAAGCGTTTGGAGCAGCAGAATTGCGAAAAATTTGTTGTCTTCTCAACCATTTCTTGGTTTCAAACTCAAATATCTCGCGAACGGATTGACCTAACCCAAAAAATCCTATTGCATCTGAAAGTAGAAACTCGCCCGATTACAACGGTATGCGTATTTTTTCCCTAGGCCATTCTGGTTAAGCGTTTGGAGCAGCAGAATTGCGAAAAATTTGTTGTCTTCTCAACCATTTCTTAGCTTGAAACTCCCATATCTCGCGAACCGATTGACCTAACCAAAAATTCCTATTGCATCTTAAAGTAGAAACTCGCCCGATTACAACGGTATGTGTATTTTTTCCCTAGGCCATTCTGGTTAAGCGTTTGGAGCAGCAGAATTGCGAAAAATTTTTTGCCTTCTCAACCATTTCTTGGCTTCAAACTCCCATTTCTCGCGGACGGATTGGCCTAACCCAAAAATTCCTATTGTAACTAAAAGTAGAAACTCGCCCGATTACAACGGTATGTGTATATTTCCCCTAGGCCATTCTGGTTAAGCGTTAGAAGCAGCAGAATTGCGAAAAATTTTTTGCCTTCTCAACCATTCCTTGTCTTCAAACTCCCATATCTCGCGAACGGTTTGACCTAACCCAAAAATTCCTATTGCATCTGAAAGTAGAAACTCGCCCGATTACACCGGTACGTGCTTTTTTCCCCTAGGCCATTCTCGTTAAGCGTTGGGAGCAGCAGAATTGCGAAAAATTTTTTGCCTTCTCAACCATTTCTTGGCTTCAAACTCCCATATCTATCGAATGGATTGACCTAACCCAAAAATTCCTGTTGCATCTGAAAGTAGAAACTCGTCCGATTACAACGGTATGTGTATTTTTTCCCTAGGCCATTCTTGTTAAGCGTTTGGAGCAGCAGAATTGTGAAAAATTTTTTGCCTTCTCTACCATTTCTTTGCTTCAAACTCCCATATCTCGCGATCGGATTGACCTAACCCCAAAATTCCTGTTGCGTCTGAAAGTAGAAACTCGCCCGGTTACAACGGTATGTGTATTTTTCCCCTAGGCCATTCTGGTTAAGCGTTTGGAGCAGCGGAAGTGCGAAAAATTTGTTGTCTTCTCAACCATTTCTTAGCTTCAAACTCCCATATCTCGCGAACGGATTGACCTAACCCAAAAATTCCTATTGCATCTGAAAGCAGAAACTCGCCCGATTACAACGGTATGTGTATTTTTTCCCTAGGCCATTCTGGTTAAGCGTTTGGAGCAGCAGAATTGCGAAAAATTTGTTGTCTTCTCAACCATTTCTTGGCTTCAAACTCAAATATCTCGCGAACGGATTGACCTAACCCAAAAAATCCTATTGCATCTGAAAGTAGAAACTCGCCCGATTACAACGGTATGCGTATTTTTTCCCTAGGCCATTCTGGTTAAGCGTTTGGAGCAGCAGAATTGCGAAAAATTTGTTGTCTTCTCAACCATTTCTTAGCTTGAAACTCCCATATCTCGCGAACCGATTGACCTAACCAAAAATTCCTATTGCATCTTAAAGTAGAAACTCGCCCGATTACAACGGTATGTGTATTTTTTCCCTAGGCCATTCTGGTTAAGCGTTTGGAGCAGCAGAATTGCGAAAAATTTTTTGCCTTCTCAACCATTTCTTGGCTTCAAACTCCCATTTCTCGCGGACGGATTGGCCTAACCCAAAAATTCCTATTGTAACTGAAAGTAGAAACTCGCCCGATTACAACGGTATGTGTATATTTCTCCTAGGCCATTCTGGTTAAGCGTTAGAAGCAGCAGAATTGCGAAAAATTTTTTGCCTTCTCAACCATTCCTTGTCTTCAAACTCCCATATCTCGCGAACGGATTGACCTAACCCAAAAATTCCTATTGCATCTGAAAGTAGAAACTCGCCCTATTACACCGGTACGTGCTTTTTTCCCCTAGGCCATTCTCGTTAAGCGTTGGGAGCAGCAGAATTGCGAAAAATTTTTTGCCTTCTCAACCATTTCTTGGCTTCAAACTCCCATATCTATCGAATGGATTGACCTAACCCAAAAATTCCTGTTGCATCTGAAAGTAGAAACTAGCCCGATTACAACGGTATGTGTATTTTTTCCATAGGCCATTCTGGTTAAGCGTTTGGAGCAGCAGAATTCCGAAAAATTTTTTGCCTTCTCAACCATTTCTTGTCTTCAAACTCCCATATCTTGCGCACGGATTGACCTAACCCAAAAATTCCTATTGCATCTGAAAGTAGAAACTCGTCCGATTACAACGGTATGTGTATTTTTTCCCTAGGCCATTCTTGTTAAGCGTTTGGAGCAGCAGAATTGTGAAAAATTTTTTGCCTTCTCTACCATTTCTTTGCTTCAAACTCCCATATCTCGCGAACGGATTGACCTAACCGAAAAATTCCTGTAGCATCTGAAAGTAGAAACTCGCCCGATTACAACGGTATGTGTATTTTTTCCCTAGGACATTCTGGTTAAGCGTTTGGAGCAGCAGAATTGTGAAAAATTTTTTGCCTTTTCTACCATTTCTTGGCTTCAAACTCCCATATCTCGCGAACGGACTGACCTAACCCAAAAATTCCTATTGCATCTTAAAGTAGAAACTCGCCCGATTACAACGGTATGTGTATTTTTTCCCTAGGCCATTCTGGTTAAGCGTTTGGAGCAGCAGAATTGCGAAAAATTTTTTGCCTTCTCAACCATTTCTTGGCTTCAAACTCCCATTTCTCGCGAACGGATTGACCTAACCCAAAAATTCCTGTTGCATCTGAAAGTAGAAACTCGCCCGATTACAACGGTATGTGTATTTTTTCCCTAGGCCATTCTGGTGATGCGTTTGGAGCAGCAGAATTGCGAAAAATTTTTTGTCTTCTCAACCATTTCTTAGATTCAAACTCCCATATCTCGCGAACGGATTGACCTAACCCAAAAATTCCTGTTGCGTCTGAAAGTAGAAACTCGCCCGGTTACAACGGTATGTGTATTTTTTCCCTAGGCCATTCTGGTTAAGCGTTTGGAGCAGCAGAATTGTGAAAATTTTTTTGCCTTTTCTACCATTTGTTGGCTTCAAACTCCCATATCTCGCGAACGGATTGAACTAACCCAAAAATTCCTAATGCATCTTAAAGTAGAAACTCGCCCGATAACAACGGTATGTGTATTTTTTCCCTAGGCCATTCTGGTTAAGCGTTTGGAGCAGCAGAATTGTGAAAAATTTTTGGCCTTTTCTACCATTTCTTGGCTTCAAACTCCCATATCTCGCGAACGGATTGACCTAACCCAAAAATTCCTATTGCATCTTAAAGTAGAAACTCGCCCGATTACAACGGTATGTGTATTTTTTCCCTAGGACATTCTGGATAAGCGTTTGGAGCAGCAGAATTGTGAAAATTTTTTGCCTTTTCTACCATTTCTTGGCTTCAAACTCCCATATCTCGCGAACGGATTGACCTAACCCAAAAATTCCTATTGCATCTTAAAGTGGAAACTCGCCCGATTACAACGGTATGTGTATTTTTTCCCTAGGCCATTCTGGTTAAGCGTTTGGAGCAGCAGAATTGCGAAAAATTTTTTGCCTTCTCAACCATTTCTTGGCTTCAAACTCCCATTTCTCGCGAACGGATTGACCTAACCCAAAAATTCCTGTTGCATCTGAAAGTAGAAACTCGCCCGATTACAACGGTATGTGTATTTTTTCCCTAGGACATTCTGGTTAAGCGTTTGGGGCAGCAGAATTGTGAAAAATTTTTTGCCTTTTCTACCATTTCTTGGCTTCAAATTCCCATATCTCGCGAACGGATTGACCTAACCCAAAAATTCCTATTGCATCTTAAAGTAGAAACTCGCCCGATTACATCGGTATGTGTATTTTTTCCCTAGCCCATTCTGGTTAAGCGTTTGGAGCAGCAGAATTGCGAAAAATTTGTTGTCTTCTCAACCATTTCTTAGCATCAAAGTCCCATATCTCGCGAACGGATTGACCTAACCCAAAAATTCCTACTGCATCTTAAAGTAGAAACTCGCCCGATTACAACGGTATGTGTATTTTTTCCCTAGCCCATTCTGGTTAAGCGTTTGGAGCAGCAGAATTACGAAAAATTTGTTGTCTTCTCAACCATTTCTTAGCATCAAAGTCCCATATCTCGCGAACGGATCGAACAAACCCAAAAATTCATTCTGCATCTGAAAGTAGAAGCTCGCCCGATTACAACGGTATGTCTATTTTTTCCCTTGGCCATTTTGGTTACGCGTTTGGAGCAGCAGAATTGCGAAAAATTTTTTGTCTTCTCAACCATTTCTTAGATTCAAACTCCCATATCTCGCGAACGGATTGACCTAACCCAAAAATTCCTGTTGCGTCTGAAAGTAGAAACTCGCCCGGTTACAACGGTATGCGTATTTTTTCCCTAGGCCATTCTGGTTAAGCGTTTGGAGCAGCAGAATTGCGAATAATTTGTTGTCTTCTCAACCATTTCTTAGCTTCAAACTCCCATATCTCGCGAACGGATTGACCTAACCCAAAAATTCCTATTGCATCTTAAAGTAGAAACTCGCCCGATTACAACGGTATGTGTATTTTTTCCCTAGGCCATTCTGGTTAAGCGTTTGGAGCAGCAGAATTGCGAAAAATTTTTTGCCTTCTCAACCATTTCTTGGCTTCAAACTCCCATTTCTCGCGGACGGATTGGCCTAACCCAAAAATTCCTATTGTAACTGAAAGTAGAAACTCGCCCGATTACAACGGTATGTGTATATTTCCCCTAGGCCATTCTGGTTAAGCGTTAGAAGCAGCAGAATTGCGAAAAATTTTTTGCCTTCTCAACCATTCCTTGTCTTCAAACTCCCATATCTCGCGAACGGATTGACCTAACCCAAAAATTCCTATTGCATCTGAAAGTAGAAACTCGCCCTATTACACCGGTACGTGCTTTTTTCCCCTAGGCCATTCTCGTTAAGCGTTGGGAGCAGCAGAATTGCGAAAAATTTTTTGCCTTCTCAACCATTTCTTGGCTTCAAACTCCCATATCTATCGAATGGATTGACCTAACCCAAAAATTCCTGTTGCATCTGAAAGTAGAAACTAGCCCGATTACAACGGTATGTGTATTTTTTCCATAGGCCATTCTGGTTAAGCGTTTGGAGCAGCAGAATTCCGAAAAATTTTTTGCCTTCTCAACCATTTCTTGTCTTCAAACTCCCATACCTTGCGAACGGATTGACCTAACCCAAAAATTCCTATTGCATCTGAAAGTAGAAACTCGTCCGATTACAACGGTATGTGTATTTTTTCCCTAGGCCATTCTTGTTAAGCGTTTGGAGCAGCAGAATTGTGAAAAATTTTTTGCCTTCTCTACCATTTCTTTGCTTCAAACTCCCATATCTCGCGATCGGATTGACCTAACCCCAAAATTCCTGTTGCGTCTGAAAGTAGAAACTCGCCCGGTTACAACGGTATGTGTATTTTTCCCCTAGGCCATTCTGGTTAAGCGTTTGGAGCAGCGGAAGTGCGAAAAATTTGTTGTCTTCTCAACCATTTCTTAGCTTCAAACTCCCATATCTCGCGAACGGATTGACCTAACCCAAAAATTCCTATTGCATCTGAAAGCAGAAACTCGCCCGATTACAACTGTATGTGTATTTTTTCCCTAGGCCATTCTGGTTAAGCGTTTGGAGCAGCAGAATTGCGAAAAATTTGTTGTCTTCTCAACCATTTCTTGGCTTCAAACTCAAATATCTCGCGAACGGATTGACCTAACCCAAAAAATCCTATTGCATCTGAAAGCAGAAACTCGCCCGATTACAACGGTTTGTGTATTTTTTCCCTAGGCCATTCTGGTTAAGCGTTTGGAGCAGCAGAATTGCGAAAAATTTGTTGTCTTCTCAACCATTTCTTGGCTTCAAACTCCCATATCTCTCGAACGGATTGACCTAACCGAAAAATTCCTGTAGCATCTGAAAGTAGAAACTCGCCCGATTACAACGGTATGTGTATTTTTTCCCTAGGACATTCTGGTTAAGCGTTTGGAGCAGCAGAATTGTGAAAAATTTTTTGCCTTTTCTACCATTTCTTGGCTTCAAACTCCCATATCTCGCGAACGGACTGACCTAACCCAAAAATTCCTATTGCATCTGAAAGTAGAAACTCGTCCGATTACAACGGTATGTGTATTTTTTCCCTAGGCCATTCTTGTTAAGCGTTTGGAGCAGCAGAATTGTGAAAAATTTTTTGCCTTCTCTACCATTTCTTTGCTTCAAACTCCCATATCTCGCGATCGGATTGACCTAACCCCAAAATTCCTGTTGCGTCTGAAAGTAGAAACTCGCCCGGTTACAACGGTATGTGTATTTTTCCCCTAGGCCATTCTGGTTAAGCGTTTGGAGCAGCGGAAGTGCGAAAAATTTGTTGTCTTCTCAACCATTTCTTAGCTTCAAACTCCCATATCTCGCGAACGGATTGACCTAACCCAAAAATTCCTATTGCATCTGAAAGCAGAAACTCGCCCGATTACAACTGTATGTGTATTTTTTCCCTAGGACATTCTGGTTAAGCGTTTGGAGCAGCAGAATTGTGAAAAATTTTTTGCCTTTTCTACCATTTCTTGGCTTCAAACTCCCATATCTCGCGAACGGACTGACCTAACCCAAAAATTCCTATTGCATCTTAAAGTAGAAACTCGCCCGATTACAACGGTATGTGTATTTTTTCCCTAGGCCATTCTGGTTAAGCGTTTGGAGCAGCAGAATTGCGAAAAATTTTTTGCCTTCTCAACCATTTCTTGGCTTCAAACTCCCATTTCTCGCGAACGGATTGACCTAACCCAAAAATTCCTGTTGCATCTGAAAGTAGAAACTCGCCCGATTACAACGGTATGTGTATTTTTTCCCTAGGCCATTCTGGTGATGCGTTTGGAGCAGCAGAATTGCGAAAAATTTTTTGTCTTCTCAACCATTTCTTAGATTCAAACTCCCATATCTCGCGAACGGATTGACCTAACCCAAAAATTCCTGTTGCGTCTGAAAGTAGAAACTCGCCCGGTTACAGCGGTATGTGTATTTTTTCCCTAGGCCATTCTGGTTAAGCGATTGGAGCAGCAGAATTGCGAAAAATTTGTTGTCTTGACAAACATTTCTTAGCTTCAAAGTCCCATATCTCGCGAACGGATTGACTTAACCCAAAAATTCCTATTGCATTTGAAAGTAGAAACTCGCCCGATTACAACGGTACGCGTATTTTATCCCTAGGCCGTTCTGGTTAAGCGTTTGGTGCAGCAGAAGTGGGAAAAATTTGTTGTCTTCTCAACCATTTCTTAGCTTGAAAGTCCCTTATCTCGCCAACGGATTGACATAACCCAAAAATGCCTATTACATCTGAAAGTAGAAACTCGCCCGATTACAACGGTATGCGTATTTTTTCCCTAGGCCATTCTGGTTAAGCGTTTGGAGCAGCAGAATTGTGAAAATTTTTTTGCCTTTTCTACCATTTGTTGGCTTCAAACTCCCATATCTCGCGAACGGATTGAACTAACCCAAAAATTCCTATTGCATCTTAAAGTAGAAACTCGCCCGATAACAACGGTATGTGTATTTTTTCCCTAGGCCATTCTGGTTAAGCGTTTGGAGCAGCAGAATTGTGAAAAATTTTTGGCCTTTTCTACCATTTCTTGGCTTCAAACTCCCATATCTCGCGAACGGATTGACCTAACCCAAAAATTCCTATTGCATCTTAAAGTAGAAACTCGCCCGATTACAACGGTATGTGTATTTTTTCCCTAGGACATTCTGGATAAGCGTTTGGAGCAGCAGAATTGTGAAAATTTTTTGCCTTTTCTACCATTTCTTGGCTTCAAACTCCCATATCTCGCGAACGGATTGACCTAACCCAAAAATTCCTATTGCATCTTAAAGTGGAAACTCGCCCGATTACAACGGTATGTGTATTTTTTCCCTAGGCCATTCTGGTTAAGCGTTTGGAGCAGCAGAATTGCGAAAAATTTTTTGCCTTCTCAACCATTTCTTGGCTTCAAACTCCCATTTCTCGCGAACGGATTGACCTAACCCAAAAATTCCTGTTGCATCTGAAAGTAGAAACTCGCCCGATTACAACGGTATGTGTATTTTTTCCTTAGGCCATTCTGGTTAAGCGTTTGGTGCAGCAGAATTGCGAAAAATTTTGTGCCTTCTCAACCATTTCTTGTCTTCAAACTCCCATATCTCGCGAACGGATTGACCCAACCCAAAAATTCCTATTGCATCGGAAAGTAGAAACTCGCCCGATTACAACGGTATGCGTATTTTTTCCCTAGGCCATTCTGGTTAAGCGTTTGGAGCAGCAGAATTGCGAAAAATTTGTTGTCTTCTCAACCATTTCTTAGATTGAAACTCCCATATCTCGCGAACCGATTGACCTAACCAAAAATTCCTATTGCATCTTAAAGTAGAAACTCGCCCTATTACAACGGTATGTGTATTTTTTCCCTAGGCCATTCTGGTTAAGTGTTTGGAGCAGCAGAATTGCGAAAAATTTTTTGCCTTCTCAACCATTTCTTGGCTTCAAACTCCCATATCTCGCGAATGGATTGACCTAACCCAAAAATTCCTGTTGCATCTGAAAGTAGAAACTAGCCCGATTACAACGGTATGTGTATTTTTTCCATAGGCCATTCTGGTTAAGCGTTTGGAGCAGCAGAATTCCGAAAAATTTTTTGCCTTCTCAACCATTTCTTGTCTTCAAACTCCCATATCTCGCGAACGGACTGACCTAACCCAAAAATTCCTATTGCATCTGAAAGTAGAAACTCGTCCGATTACAACGGTATGTGTATTTTTTCCCTAGGCCATTCTGGTTAAGCGTTTGGAGCGGCAGAATTGTGAAAAATTTTTTGCCTTCTCTACCATTTCTTGGCTTCAAACTCCCATATCTCGCGATCGGATTGACCTAACCCCAAAATTCCTGTTGCGTCTGAAAGTAGAAACTCGCCCGGTTACAACGGTATGTGTATTTTTCCCCTAGGCCATTCTGGTTAAGCGTTTGGAGCAGCAGAATTGCGAAAAATTTTTTGTCTTCTCAACCATTTCGTAGCTTCAAACTCCCATATCTCGCGAACGGATTGACCTAACCCAAAAATTCCTATTGCATTTGAAAGTAGAAACTCGCCCGATTACAACGGTACGTGTATTTCTCCCCTCGGCCATTCTGGTTAAGCGTCTGGAGCAGCAGAATTGTGAAAAATTTTTTGCCTTCTCAACCATTTCTTAGCTTCAAAGTCCCATATCACGCGAACGGATTGACCAAACCCAAAAATTCCTTCTGCGTCTGAAAGTAGAAACTCGCCCGATTACAACGGTATGTGTATTTTCTCCCTAGGCCATTCTGGTTAAGCGATTGGAGCAGCAGATTTGCGAAAAATTTGTTGTCTTCTCAACCATTTCTTAGATTGGAACTCCCATATCTCGCGTACCGCTTGACCTAACCCAAAAATTCCTATTGCATTTGAAAGTAGAAACTCGCCCGATTACAACGGTACGCGTATTTTCTCCCTAGGACATTCTGGTTAAGCGTTTGGAGCAGCAGATTTGCGAAAAATTTTTTGCCTTCTCAACCATTTCTTGGCTTCAATCTCCCATATCTCGCGAACCGATTGACCAAACCAAAAAATTCCTGTTGCGTCTGAAAGTAGAAACTCGCCCGGTTACAACGGTATGTGTATTTTTTCCCTAGGCCATTCTGGTTAAGCGTTTGGTGCAGCAGAAGTGCGAAAAATTTGTTGTCTTCTCAACCATTTCTTAGCTTCAAAGTCCCATATCTCGCGAAGGGATTGACCTAACCCAAAAATTCCTATTGTAACTGAAAGTAGAAACTCGCCCGATTACAACGGTATGTCCATTTTTTCCCTAGGCCTTTCTGGTTAAGCGTTTGGAGCAGCAGAATTGCGAAAAATTTGTTGCCTTCTCAACCATTTCTTGTCTTCAAACTCCCATATCTCGCGAACGGCTTGACCTAACCCCAAAATTCCTGTTGCGTCTGAAAGTAGAAACTCGCCCGGTCACAACGGTATGTGTATTTTCTCCCTAGGCCATTCTGGTTAAGCGTTTGGAGCAGCGGAAGTGCGAAAAATTTGTTGTCTTCTCAACCATTTCTTAGCTTCAAACTCCCATATCTCGCGAACGGATTGACCTAACCCAAAAATTCCTATTGCGTCTGAAACTAGAAACTCGCCTGATTACAACGGTATGTGTATTTTTTCCCTAGGCGATTCTGGTTAAGCGATTGTTGCAGCAGAAGTGCGAAAAATTTGTTGTCTTGACAACCATTTCTTAGCTTCAAAGTCCCATATCTCGCGAACGGATTGACCTAACCCAAAAATTCCTATTGCATCTGAAAGTAGAAACTCGCCCGATTACAACGGTATGTTTATTTTTCCTCTAGGCCATTCTGGTTAAGCGTTTGGAGCAGCAGAATTGTGACAAATTTTTTGCCTTCTCTACCATTTCTTGGCGTTAAACTCCCATATCCCGCGAACGTATTGACCTAACCCAAAAATTCCTATTGCATCTGAAACTAGAAACTCGCCCGATTACAACGGTATGTGTGTTTTTTCCCTAGGCCATTCTGGTTAAGCGTTTGGAGCAGCAGAATTGTGAAAAATTTATTGCCTTCTCTACCATTTCTTGGCTTCAAACTCCCATATCTCGCGAACGGATTGACCTAACCCAAAAATTCCTATTGCATCTGAAAGCAGAAACTCGCCCGATTACAACGGTATGTGTATTTTTCCTCTAGGCCATTCTCGTTAAGCGTTTGGAGCAGCAGAATTGCGAAAAAATTTTTGCCTTCTCAACCATTTCTTGGTTTCAAACTCCCATATCTCGCGAACGGATTGACCTAACCCAAGAATTCCGGTTGCATCTGAAAGTAGAAACTGGCCCGATTACAACGGTATGTGTATTTTTTCCTTAGGCCATTCTGGTTAAGCGTTTGGAGCAGCAGAATTGCGACAAATTTTTTGCCTTCTCAACCATTTCTTGTCTTCAAACTCCCACATCTCGCGAACGGATTGACCTAACCCAAAAATTGCTATTGCATCTGAAAGTAGAAACTCGCCCGATTACAACGGTATGTGTATTTCTTCCCAAGGCAATTCTGGTTGAGCGTTTGGAGCAGCCGAATTGCGAAAAATTTTTTGCCTTCTCAACCATTTCTTGGCTTCAAACTCCCATATCTCGCGAAAGGATTGACCTAACCCAAAAATTCCTGTTGCGTCTGAAAGATGAATCTCGCCCGGTTACAACGGTATGAGTATTTTTTCCCTAGGCCATTCTGGTTAAGCGTTTGGAGCAGCAAAATTGTGAAAAATTTTTTGCCTTCTCAACCATTTCTTGCCTCCAAACTCCCATATCTCGTGAACGGGTTGACCTAACCCAAAAGTTCCTATTGCATCTGAAAGAAGAAACTCCCCCGATTACAACGGTATGCGTGTTTCTTCCGTAGGCCATTCTGGTTAAGCGATTGGAGCAGCAGAAGTGCGAAAAATTTGTTGTCTTGTCAACCATTTCTTAGCTTCAAAGTCCCACATCCCGCGAACGGATTGACCTAATCCAAAAATTCCTATTGCATCTGAAACTAGAAACTCGCCCGATTACAACGGTATGTGTGTTTTTTCCCTAGGCCATTCTGGTTAAGCGTTTGGAGCAGCAGAATTGCGAAAAATTTTTTGTCTTCTCAACCACTTCTTAGCTTCAAACTCCCATATCTCGCGAACGGTTTGACCTAACCCAAAAATTCCTATTGCATTTGAAAGTAGAAACTCGCCCGATTACAGCGGTACGTGCATTTTTTCCCTAGGCCATTCTCGTTAAGCGTTTGGAGCAGCAGAATTGCGAAAAAATTTTTGCCTTCTCAACCATTTCTTGGTTTCAAACTCCCGTATCTCGCGAACGGATTGACTAACCCAAGAATTCCGGTTGCATCTGAAAGTAGAAACTCGCCCGATTACAACGGTATGTGTATTTTTTCCTTAGGCCATTCTGGTTAAGCGTTTGTAGCAGCAGAATTGTGACAAATTTTTTGGCTTCTCTACCATTTCTTGACTTTAAACTCCCATATCCCGCGAACGGATTGACCTAATCCAAAAATTCCTATTGCATCTGAAACTAGAAACTCGCCCGATTACAACGGTATGTGTGTTTTTTCCCTAGGCCATTCTGGTTAAGCGTTTGGAGCAGCAGAATTGCGAAAAATTTTTTGTCTTCTCAACCATTTCTTAGCTTCAAACTCCCATATCTCGCGAACGGTTTGACCTAACCCAAAAATTCCTATTGCATTTGAAAGTAGAAACTCGCCCGATTACAACGGTACGTGTATTTTTCCCCTAGGCGATTCTGGTTAAGCGATTGTTGCAGCAGAAGTGCGAAAAATTTGTTCTCTTGACAACCATTTCTTAGCTTCAAAGTCCCATATCTCGCGCAGGGATTGACCTAACCCAAAAAATCCTATTGTAACTGAAAGTAGAAACTCGCCCGATTACAACGGTATGTCCATTTTTTCCCTAGGCCATTCTGGTTAAGCGTTTGGAGCAGCGGATTTGTGAAAAATTTGTTGTCTTCTCAACCATATCTTAGCTTCAAACTCTCATATCTCGCGAACGTATTGACCTAACCCAAAATTTCCTATTGCATTTGAAAGTAGAAACTCGCCCGATTTCAACGGTATGTGTATTTTTTCCCTAGCCCATTCTGGTTAAGCGTTTGAAGGAGCAGAATTGCGAAAAATTTCTTGCCTTCTCAACCATTTCTTGGCTTCAAGCTCCCATATCTCGCGAACGGATTGACCTAACCCAAAAATTCCTATTACATCTGAAAGTAGCAACTCGCCCGATTACAGCGGTACGTGCATTTTTTCCCTAGGCCATTCTCGTTAAGCGTTTGGAGCAGCAGAATTGCGAAAAAATTTTTGCCTTCTCAACCATTTCTTGGTTTCAAACTCCCATATCTCGCGAACGGATTGACCTAACCCAAGAATTCCGGTTGCATCTGAAAGTAGAAACTGGCCCGATTACAACGGTATGTGTATTTTTTCCTTAGGCCATTCTGGTTAAGCGTTTGGAGCAGCAGAATTGCGACAAATTTTTTGCCTTCTCAACCATTTCTTGTCTTCAAACTCCCACATCTCGCGAACGGATTGACCTAACCCAAAAATTGCTATTGCATCTGAAAGTAGAAACTCGCCCGATTACAACGGTATGTGTATTTCTTCCCAAGGCAATTCTGGTTGAGCGTTTGGAGCAGCCGAATTGCGAAAAATTTTTTGCCTTCTCAACCATTTCTTGGCTTCAAACTCCCATATCTCGCGAAAGGATTGACATAACCCAAAAATTCCTGTTGCGTCTGAAAGATGAAACTCGCCCGGTTACAACGGTATGAGTATTTTTTCCCTAGGCCATTCTGGTTAAGCGTTTGGAGCAGCAAAATTGTGAAAAATTTTTTGCCTTCTCAACCATTTCTTGCCTTCAAACTCCCATATCTCGTGAACGGGTTGACCTAACCCAAAAGTTCCTATTGCATCTGAAAGAAGAAACTCCCCCGATTACAACGGTATGCGTATTTCTTCCGTAGGCCATTCTGGTTAAGCGATTGGAGCAGCAGAAGTGCGAAAAATTTGTTGTCTTTTCAACCATTTCTTAGCTTCAAAGTCCCACATCTCGCGAACGGATTGACCTAACCCAAAAATTCCTATTGTAACTGAAAGTAGAAACTCGCCCGATTACAACGGTACGTGTATTTTTCCCCTAGGCCATTCTGGTTAAGCGATTGGAGCAGCAGAAGTGCGAAAAATTTGTTGTCTTGACAACCATTTCTTAGCTTCAAAGTCCCATATCTCGCGAACGGATTGACCTAACCCAAAAATTCCTGCTGCGTCTGAAAGTAGAAACTCGCCCGATTACAACGGTATGTGTATTTTTTCCCTAGGCCATTCTGGTTAAGCGATTGGAGCAGCAGAAGTGCGAAAAATTTGTTGTCTTCTCAACCATTTCTTGGCTTCAAACTCCCATATCTCGCGAACGGATTGACCTAACCCCAAAATTCCTGTTGCGTCTGAAAGTAGAAACTCGCCCGATTACAACGGTACGTGTATTTTTCCCCTAGGCCATTCTGGTTAAGCGATTGGAGCAGCAGAATTGCGAAGAATTTGTTGTCTTCTCAACCATTTCTTAGATTCAAAGTCCCATATCTCGCGAACGGATTGACCTAACCCAAAAATTCCTATTGTAACTGAAAGTGGAAACTCGCCCGATTACAACGGTACCCGTATTTTTTCCCTAGGACATTCTGGTTAAGCGTTTGGAGCAGCAGATTTGCGAAAATTTGTTGTCTTCTCAACCATTTCTTAGCTTGAAACTCCCATATCTCGCGAACCGATTGACCTAACCCAAAAATTCCTATTGCATTTGAGAGTAGAAACTCGCCGGATTACAACGGTACGTGTATTTTTCCCCTAGGCGATTCTGGTTAAGCGATTGGAGCAGCAGAATTGCGAAAAATTTGTTGTCTTCTCAACCATTTCTTGGCTTCAAACTCCCATATCTCGCGAACGGATTGACCTAACCCCAAAATTCCTGTTGCGTCTGAAAGTAGAAACTCGCCCGATTACAACGGTACCTGTATTTTTCCCCTAGGCCATTCTGGTTAAGCGATTGGAGCAGCAGAGTTGCGAAAAATTTGTTGTCTTCTCAACCATTTCTTAGCATCAATTTGCCATATCTCACGAACCGATTGACCAAACCAAAAAATTCCTGTTGCGTCTGAAAGTAGAAACTCGCCCGATTACAACGGTATGTGTGTTTTTTCCCTAGGCCATTCTGGTTAAGCGTTTGGAGCAGCAGAATTGCGAAAAATTTTTTGTCTTCTCAACCATTTCTTAGCTTCAAACTCCCATATCTCGCGAACGGTTTGACCTAACCCAAAAATTCCTATTGCATTTGAAAGTAGAAGCTCGCCCGATTACAACGGTATGTGTATTTTTCCTCTAGGCCATTCTGGTTAAGCGTTTGTAGCAGCAGAATTGTGACAAATTTTTTGGCTTCTCTACCATTTCTTGGCTTTAAACTCCCATATCCCGCGAACGGATTGACCTAATCCAAAAATTCCTATTGCATCTGAAACCAGAAACTCGCCCGATTACAACGGTATGTGTGTTTTTTCCCTAGGCCATTCTGGTTAAGCGTTTGGAGCAGCAGAATTGTGAAAAATTTATTGCCTTCTCTACCATTTCTTGGCTTCAAACTCCCATATCACGCGAACGGATTGACCTAACCCAAAAATTCCTATTGCATCTGAAAGCAGAAACTCGCCCGATTACAACGGTATGTGTATTTTTCCTCTAGGCCATTCTGGTTAAGCGTTTGTAGCAGCAGAATTGTGACAAATTTTTTGGCTTCTCTACCATTTCTTGGCTTTAAACTCCCATATCCCGCGAACGGTTTGACCTAACCCAAAAATTCCTATTGCATTTGAAAGTAGAAACTCGCCCGATTACAACGGTACGTGTATTTTTCCCCTAGGCGATTCTGGTTAAGCGATTGTTGCAGCAGAAGTGCGAAAAATTTGTTGTCTTGACAACCATTTCTTAGCTTCAAAGTCCCATATCTCGCGAAGGGATTGACCTAACCCAAAAAATCCTATTGTAACTGAAAGTAGAAACTCGCCCGATTACAACGGTATGTCCATTTTTTCCCTAGGCCATTCTGGTTAAGCGTTTGGAGCAGCGGATTTGCGAAGAATTTGTTGTCTTCTCAACCATATCTTAGCTTCAAACTCTCATATCTCGCGAACGGATTGACCTAACCCAAAATTTCCTATTGCATTTGAAAGTAGAAACTCGCCCGATTACAACGGTACCTGTATTTTTCCCCTAGGCCATTCTGGTTAAGCGATTGGAGCAGCAGAGTTGCGAAAAATTTGTTGTCTTCTCAACCATTTCTTAGCATCAATTTGCCATATCTCACGAACCGATTGACCAAACCAAAAAATTCCTGTTGCGCCTGAAAGTAGAAACTCGCCCGGTTACAACGGTATGTGTATTTTTTCCCTAGGCCATTATGGTTAAGCGTTTGTAGCAGCAGAATTGTGACAAATTTTTTGGCTTCTCTACCATTTCTTGGCTTTAAACTCCCATATCCCGCGAACGGATTGACCTAATCCAAAAATTCCTATTGCATCTGAAACTAGAAACACGCCCGATTACAACGGTATGTGTGTTTTTTCCCTAGGCCACTCTGGTTAAGCGTTTGGAGCAGCAGAATTGCGAAAAATTTTTTGTCTTCTCAACCATTTCTTGGCTTCAAGCTCCCATATCTCGCGAACGGATTGACCTAACCCAAACATTCCTATTGTAACTGAATGTAGAAACTCGCCCGATTACAACGGTACGTGTATTTTTCCCCTATGCGATTCTGGTTAAGCGATTGGAGCAGCAGAAGTGCGAAAAATTTATTGCCTTCTCTACCATTTCTTGGCTTCAAACTCCCATATCTCGCGAACGGATTGACCTAACCCAAAAATTCCTATTGCATCTGAAAGCAGAAACTCGCCCGATTACAACGGTATGTGTATTTTTCCTCTAGGCCACTCTGGTTAAGCGTTTGTAGCAGCAGAATTGTGACAAATTTTTTGGCTTCTCTACCATTTCTTGGCTTTAAACTCCCATATCCCGCGAACGGATTGACCTAATCCAAAAATTCCTACTGCATCTGAAACTAGAAACTCGCCCGATTTCAACGGTATGTGTGTTTTTTCCCTAGGCCATTCTGGTTAAGCGTTTGGAGCAGCAGAATTGCGAAAAATTTTTTGTCTTCTCAACCATTTCTTATCTTCAAACTCCCATATCTCGCGAACGGTTTGACCTAACCCAAAAATTCCTATTGCATTTGAAAGTAGAAACTCGCCCGATTACAACGGTACGTGTATTTTTCCCCTAGGCGATTCTGGTTAAGCGATTGTTGCAGCAGAAGTGCGAAAAATTTGTTGTCTTGACAACCATTTCTTAGCTTCAAAGTCCCATATCTCGCGAAGGGATTGACCTAACCCAAAAAATCCTATTGTAACTGAAAGTAGAAACTCGCCCGATTACAACGGTATGTCCATTTTTTCCCTAGGCCATTCTGGTTAAGCGTTTGGAGCAGCGGATTTGCGAAGAATTTGTTGTCTTCTCAACCATATCTTAGCTTCAAACTCTCATATCTCGCGAACGGATTGACCTAACCCAAAAATTCCTATTGTAACTGAAAGTGGAAACTCGCCCGATTACAACGGTACGTGTATTTTTCCCCTAGGCGATTCTGGTTAAGCGATTGTTGCAGCAGAAGTGCGAAAAATTTGTTGTCTTGACAACCATTTCTTAGCTTCAAAGTCCCATATCTCGCGAACGGATTGACCTAACCCAAAAATTCCTATTGCATCTGAAAGTAGAAACTCGCCCGATTACAACGGTATGTGTATTTTTCCTCTAGGCCATTCTGGTTAAGCGTTTGGAGCAGCAGAATTGTGACAAATTTTTTGCCTTCTCTACCATTTCTTGGCTTCAAAGTCCCATATCTCGCGAATGGATTGACCTAACCCAAAAATTCCTATTGTAACTGAAAGTAGAAACTCGCCCGATTACAACGGTACGTGTATTTTTCCCCTATGCCATTCTGGTTAAGCGATTGGAGCAGCAGAAGTGCGAAAAATTTGTTGTCTTCTCAACCATTTCTTGGCTTCAAAGTCCCATATCTCGCGAATGGATTGACCTAACCCAAAAATTCCTATTGTAACTGAAAGTGGAAACTCGCCCGATTACAACGGTACCCGTATTTTTTCCCTAGGACATTCTGGTTAAGCGTTTGGAGCAGCAGATTTGCGAAAATTTGTTGTCTTCTCAACCATTTCTTAGCTTGAAACTCCCATATCTCGCGAACCGATTGACCTAACCCAAAAATTCCTATTGCATTTGAAAGTAGAAACTCGCCCGATTACAACGGTACGTGTATTTTTCCCCTAGGCGATTCTGGTTAAGCGATTGTTGCAGCAGAAGTGCGAAAAATTTGTTGTCTTGACAACCATTTCTTAGCTTCAAAGTCCCATATCTCGCGAACGGATTGACCTAACCCAAAAATTCCTATTGCATCTGAAAGTAGAAACTCGCCCGATTACAACGGTATGTGTATTTTTCCTCTAGGCCATTCTGGTTAAGCGTTTGGAGCAGCAGAATTGTGACAAATTTTTTGCCTTCTCTACCATTTCTTGGCTTTAAACTCCCATATCCAGCGAACGGATTGACCTAACCCAAAAATTCCTATTGCATCTGAAACTAGAAACTCGCCCGATTACAACGGTATGTGTGTTTTTTCCCTAGGCCATTCTGGTTAAGCGTTTGGAGCAGCAGAATTGTGAAAAATTTATTGCCTTCTCTACCATTTCTTGGCTTCAAACTCCCATATCTCGCGAACGGATTGACCTAACCCAAAAACTCCTATTGCATCTGAAAGCAGAAACTCGCCCGATTACAACGGTATGTGTGTTTTTCCCCTAGGCGATTCTGGTTAAGCGATTGTTGCAGCAGAAGTGCGAAAAATTTGTTGTCTTGACAACCATTTCTTAGCTTCAAAGTCCCATATCTCGCGAAGGGATTGACCTAACCCAAAAAATCCTATTGTGACTGAAAGTAGAAACTCGCCCGATTACAACGGTATGTCCATTTTTTCCCTAGGCCATTCTGGTTAAGCGTTTGGAGCAGCGGATTTGCGAAAAATTTGTTGTCTTCTCAACCATATCTTAGCTTTAAACTCTCATATCTCGCGAACGGATTGACCTAACCCAATATTTCCTATTGCATTTGAAAGTAGAAACTCGCCCGATTTCAACGGTATGTGTATTTTTTCCCTAGCCAATTCTGGTTAAGCGTTTGGGGCAGCAGAATTGCGAAAAATTTCTTGTCTTCTCAACCATTTCTTAGCATCAATTTGCCATATCTCACGAACCGATTGACCAAACCAAAAAATTCCTGTTGCGTCTGAAAGTAGAAACTCGCCCGGTTACAACGGTATGTGTATTTTTTCCCTAGGCCATTATGGTTAAGCGTTTGGTGCAGCAGAAGTGCGAAAAATTTGTTGTCTTCTCAACCATTTCTTAGCTTCAAAGTCCCATATCTCGCGAACGGATTGACCTAACCCAAAAATTCCTATTGTAACTGAAAGTGGAAACTCGCCCGATTACAACGGTACCCGTATTTTTTCCCTAGGACATTCTGGTTAAGCGTTTGGAGCAGCAGATTTGCGAAAATTTGTTGCCTTCTCAACCATTTCTTGGCTTCAAACTCCCATATCTCGCGAACGGATTGACCTAACCCAAAAATTCCTGTTGCTTCTGAAAGTAGAAACTCGCCCGGTTACAACGGTATGCGTATTTTTTCCCTAGGCCATTCTGGTTAAGCGTTTGCAGCAGCAGAATTGTGAAAAATTTTTTGCCTTCTCAACCATTTCTTGGCTTCAAACTCCCATATCTCGTGAACGGATTGACCTAACCCAAAAATTCCTGTTGCATCAGAAAGCAGAAACTCGCCCGATTACAACTGTATGCGTATTTTTTCCCTAGTCCATTCTGGTTAAGCGTTTGGAGCAGCAGAATTGCGAACAATGTGTTCTCTTCTCAACCATTTCTTAGCTTCCAACTCCCATATCTCGCGAACGGATTGACCTAACCCAAAAATTCCTATTGCATTTGATAGTAGAAACTCGCCCGATTACAACGGTACGTGTATTTTTCCCCTAGGCCATTCTGGTTAAGCGATTGGAGCAGCAGAAGTGCGAAAAATTTGTTGTCTTGACAACCATTTCTTAGCTTCAAAGTCCCATATCTCGCGAACGGATTGACCTAACCCAAAAATTCCTGCTGCGTCTGAAAGTAGAAACTCGCCCGATTACAACGGTATGCGTATTTTTTCCCTGGGCCATTCTGGTTAAGCGTTTGGAGCAGCAGAATTGCGAACAATTTGTTCTCTTCTCAACCATTTCTTAGCTTCCAACTCCCATATCTCGCGAACGGATTGACCTAACCCAAAAGTTCCTATTGCATTTGAAAGTAGAAACTCGCCCGATTACAACGGTACGTGTATTTTTCCCCTAGGCCATTCTGGTTAAGGGATTGGAGCAGCAGAATTGCGGAAAATTTTTTGCCTTCTCAACCATTTCTTGGCTTCAAACTCCCATATCTCGTGAACGGATTGACCTAACCCAAAAATTCCTATTGCATCTGAAAGAAGAAACTCTCCCGATTACAACGGTATGTGTATTTTTTCCCTAGGCCATTCTGTTTAAGCGTTTGGAGCAGCAGAATTGCGGAAAATTTTTTGCCTTCTCAACCATTTCTTGGCTTCAAACTCCCATATCTCGCGAACGGATTGATCTAACCCATGAATTCCGGTCGCATCTGAAAGTAAAAACTCGCCCGATTACAACGGTATGTGTATTTTTTCCTTAGGCCATTCTGGTTAAGCGTTTGGAGCAGCAGAATTGCGACAAATTTTTTGCCTTCTCAACCATTTCTTGTCTTCAAACTCACGTATCTCGCGAACGGATTGACATAACCCAAAAATTGCTATTGCATCTGAAAGTAGAAACTCGCCCGATTACAACGGTATGTGTATTCTTTCCCTAGGCCATTCTGGTTAAGCGTTTGGAGCAGCAGAATTGCGAAGAATTTGTTCTCTTCTCAACCATTTGTTAGCTTCCAACTCCCATATCTCGCGAACGGATTGACCTAACCCAAAAATTCCTATTGCATTTGAAAGTAGAAACTCGCCCGATTACAACGGTACGTGTATTTTTCCCCTAGGCCATTCTGGTTAAGCGATTGGAGCAGCAGAAGTGCGAAAAATTTGTTGTCTTGTCAACCATTTCTTAGCTTCAAAGTCCCATATCTCGCGAACGGATTAACCTAACCCAAAAATTCCTATTGTAACTGAAAGTAGAAACTCGCCCGATTATAACGGTATGCGTATTTTTTCCCTAGGCCATTCTGCTTAAGCGTTTGGAGCAGCAGAATTGCGAAAAATTTGTTCTCTTCTCTACCATTTCTTGGCATCAAACTCCCATATCTCGCGAACGGATTTACCTAACCCACAAATTCCTGTTGCATCAGAAAGCAGAAACTCGCCCGATTACAACGGTATGCGTATTTTTTCCCTAGTCCATTCTGGTTAAGCGTTTGGAGCAGCAGAATCGCGAAAAATTTGTTGTCTTCTCAACCATTTCTTAGATGCAAACTCTCATATCTCGCGAACGGATTGACCTAACCCAAACATTGCTATGGCATTTGAAAGTAGAAACTCGCCCGATTACATCAGTATGTGTATTTTGTCCCTAGGCCATTCGGGTTAAGCGATTGGAGCAGCAGAAGTGCGAAAAATTTGTTGTCTTCTCAACCATTTCTTAGCTTCAAACAATCATATCTCACGAACGGATTGACCTAACCCAAAAATTCCTGCTGCGTCTGAAAGTAGAAACTCGCCCGATTACAGCGGTACGTGCATTTTTTCCCTAGGTCATTCTCGTTAAGCGTTTGGAGTAGCAGAATTGCGAAAAAATTTTTGCCTTCTCAACCATTTCTTGGCTTCAAACTCCCATACCTTGCGAACGGATTGACCTAACCCAAGAATTCCGGTTGCATCTGAAAGTAAAAACTCGCCCGATTACAACGGTATGTGTATTTTTTCCTTAGGCCATTCTGGTTAAGCGTTTGGAGCAGCAGAATTGCGACAAATTTTTTGCCTTCTCAACCATTTCTTGTCTTCAAACTCCCGTATCTCGCGAACGGATTGACATAACCCAAAAATTGCTATGGCATCTGAAAGTAGAAACTCGCCCGATTACAACGGTATGTGTATTTTCTCCCTAGGCCATTCAGGTTAAGCGTCTGGAGCAGCAGAATTGTGAAAAATTTTTTGCCTTCTCTACCATTTCTTGGCTTCAAACTCCCATATCTCGCGAACGGATTGACCTAACCCAAAAATTCCTATTGTAACTGAAAGTAGAAACTCGACCGATTACAACGGTATGCGTATTTTCCCCCTAGGCCATTCTGCTGAAGCGTTTGGAGCAGCAGAATTGCGAAAAATTTGTTCTCTTCTCAACCATTTCTTAGCTTCCAACTCCCATATCTCGCGAACGGATTGACCTAACCCAAAAATTCCTATTGCATCTGAAAGTAGAAACTCGCCCGATTACAACGGTACGTGTATTTTTTCCCTAGGCCATTCTGGTTAAGCGTTTGGAGCAGCAGAATTGCGAAAAATTTTTTGCCTTGTCAACCATTTCTTGGCTTCAAACTCCCATATCTCGCGAACGGATTTACCTAACTCAAAAATTCCTGTTGCATCAGAAAGCAGAAACTCGCCCGATTACAACGGTATGCGTATTTTTCCCCTAGTCCATTCTGGTTAAGCGTTTGGAGCAGCAGAATTGTGAACAATTTGTTCTCTTCTCAACCATTTCTTAGCTTCCAACTCCCATATCTCGCGAACGGATTGACCTAACCCAAAAATTCCTATTGCATTTGATAGTAGAAACTCGCCCGAATACAACGGTATGTGTATTTTTTCCCTAGGCCATTCTGGTTAAGCGTTTGGAGCAGCAGAATTGCGAAAAATTTTTTGCCTTCTCAACCATTTCTTGGCTTCAAACTCCCACATCTCGCTAACGGATTGACCTAACCCAAAAATTCCTGGTGCGTCTGAAAGTAGAAACTCGACCGATTACAACGGTATGTGTATTTTTTCCCTAGCCCGTTCTGGTTATGCGTTTGGAGCAGCAGAATTGCGAACAGTTTGTTCTCTTCTCAACCATTTCTTAGCTTCCAACTCCCATATCTCGCGAACGGATTGACCTAACCCAAAAATTCCTATTGCATTTGATAGTAGAAACTCGCCCGAATACAACGGTATGTGTATTTTTTCCCTAGGCCATTCTGGTTAAGCGTTTGGAGTAGCAGAATTGCGAAAAAATTTTTGCCTTCTCAACCATTTCTTGGCTTCAAGCTCCCATATCTCGCGAACGGATTGACCTAACCCAAAAATTCCTATTGCATCTGAAAGTAGAAACTCGCCCGATTACAGCGGTACGTGTATTTTTCCCCTAGGCGATTCTGGTTAAGCGATTGTTCCAGCAGAATTGCGAAAAATTTGTTGTCTTGACAACCATTTCTTAGCTTCAAAGTCCCATATCTCGCGAAGGGATTGACCTAACCCAAAAAATCCTATTGTAACTGAAAGTAGAAACTCGCCCGATTACAACGGTATGTCCATTTTTCCCTAGGCCATTCTGGTTAAGCGTTTGGAGCAGCGGATTTGCGAAAAATTTGTTGTCTTCTCAACCATATCTTAGCTTCAAACTCTCATATCTCGCGAACGGATTGACCTAACCCAAAATTTCCTATTGCATTTGAAAGTAGAAACTCGCCCGATTTCAACGGTATGTGTATTTTTTCCCTAGCCCATTCTGGTTAAGCGTTTGGAGCAGCAGAATTGCGAAAAATTTGTTCTCTTCTCTACCATTTCTTGGCTTCAAACTCCCATATCTCG
The DNA here is from genome assembly GCF_051014685.1 of Ptiloglossa arizonensis. Taxonomy (NCBI): domain Eukaryota; kingdom Metazoa; phylum Arthropoda; class Insecta; order Hymenoptera; family Colletidae; genus Ptiloglossa; species Ptiloglossa arizonensis. The sequence continues at coordinate 435,448 of NW_027478778.1, read as the reverse complement.
CGAACGGATTTACCTAACCCACAAATTCCTGTTGCATCAGAAAGCAGAAACTCGCCCGATTACAACGGTATGCGTATTTTGTCCCTAGTCCATTCTGGTTAAGCGTTTGGAGCAGCAGAATCGCGAAAAATTTGTTGTCTTCTCAACCATTTCTTAGATGCAAACTCTCATATCTCGCGAACGGATTGACCTAACCCAAACATTGCTATGGCATTTGAAAGTAGAAACTCGCCCGATTACATCAGTATGTGTATTTTGTCCCTAGGCCATTCGGGTTAAGCGTTTGGAGCAGCAGAAGTGCGAAAAATTTGTTGTCTTCTCAACCATTTCTTAGCTTCAAACAATCATATCTCACGAACGGATTGACCTAACCCAAACATTCCTATGGCATTTGAAAGTAGAAACTCGCCCGATTACAACGGTACGTGTATTTCTCCCCTAGGCCATTCTGGTTAAGCGTTTGAAGCAGCAGAATTGCGAAAAATTTTTTGCCTTCTCAACCATTTCTTGGCTTCAAACTCCCATATCTCGCGAACGGATTGACCTAACCCAAAAATTCCTATTGTAGCTGAAAGTAGAAACTTGACCGATTACAACGGTATGCGTATTTTCCCAGTAGGCCATTCTGCTGAAGCGTTTGGAGCAGCAGAATTGCGAAAAATTTGTTCTCTTCTCAACCATTTCTTAGCTTCAAACTCCCATATCTCGCGAACGGATTGTCCTAACCCAAAAATTCCTATCCCATCTGAAAGTAGAAACTCGCCCGATTACAACGGTATGTGTATTTTTTCCCTAGGCCAGTCTGGTTAAGCGTTTGGAGCAGCAGAATTGCGAAAAATTTTTTGCCTTATCAACCATTTCTTGGCTTCAAACACCCATATCTCGCGAACGGATTTACCTAATCCAAAAATTCCTGTTGCATCTGAAAGTAGAAACTCGCCCGATTACAACGGTACGGGTATTTTTCCCCTAGTCCATTCTGGTTAAGCGTTTGGAGCAGCAGAATTGTGAACAATTTGTTCTCTTCTCAACCATTTCTTAGCTTCCAACTCCCATATCTCAAGAACGGATTGACCTAAACCAAAAATTCCTATTGCATTTGACAGTAGAAACTCGCCCGAATACAACGGCATGTGTATTTTTCCCTAGGCCATTCTGGTTAAACGTTTGGAGCAGCAGAATTGCGAAAAATCTTTTGCCTTCTCAACCATTTCTTGGCTTCAAACTCCCATATCTCGCGAACGGATTGACCTAACCCAAAAATTCCTATTGTAACTGAAAGTAGAAACTCGACCGATTACAACGGTATGCGTATTTTCTCCCTAGGCCATTCTGCTGAAGCGTTTGGAGCAGCAGAATTGCGAAAAATTTGTTCTCTTCTCAACCATTTCTTGGCTTCAAACTCCCATATCTCGCGAACGGATTGACCTAACCCAAAAATTCCTATCCCATCTGAAAGTAGAAACTCGCCCGATTACAACGGTATGTGTATTTTTTCCCTAGGCCAGTCTGGTTAAGCGTTTGGAGCAGCAGAATTGCGAAAAATTTTTTGCCTTATCAACCATTTCTTGGCTTCAAACTCCCATATCTCGCGAACGGATTTACCTAACCCAAAAATTCCTGTTGCATCTGAAAGTAGAAACTCGCCCGATTACAACGGTACGTGTATTTTTCCCCTAGTCCATTCTGGTTAAGCGTTTGGAGCAGCAGAATTGCGAAAAATTTTTTGCCTTATCAACCATTTCTTGGCTTCAAACTCCCATATCTCGCGAACGGATTTACCTAACCCAAAAATTCCTGTTGCGTCTGAAAGTAGAAACTCGCCCGGTTACAACGGTATGTGTATTTTTTCCCTAGGCCATTCTGGTTAAGCGTTTGGAGCAGCAGAATTGCGAAAAATTTTTTGCCTTATCAATCATTTCTTGGCTTCAAACTCCCATATCTCGCGAACGGATTTACCTAACCCAAAAATTCCTGTTGCATCTGAAAGTAGAAACTCGCCCGATTACAACGGTACGTGTATTTTTCCCCTAGTCCATTCTGGTTAAGCGTTTGGAGCAGCAGAATTGTGAACAATTTGTTCTCTTCTCAACCATTTCTTAGCTTCCAACTCCCATATCTCAAGAACGGATTGACCTAAACCAAAAATTCCTATTGCATTTGACAGTAGAAACTCGCCCGAATACAACGGTATGTGTATTTTTCCCTAGGCCATTCTGGTTAAACGTTTGGAGCAGCAGAATTGCGAAAAATCTTTTGCCTTCTCAACCATTTCTTGGCTTCAAACTCCCATATCTTGCGAACGGATTGACCTAACCCAAAAATTCCTATTGCAACTGAAAGTAGAAACTCGACCGATTACAACGGTATGCGTATTTTCCCCCTAGGCCATTCTGCTGAAGCGTTTGGAGCAGCAGAAATGTGAACAATTTGTTCTCTTCTCAACCATTTCTTAGCTTCCAACTCCCATATCTCGCGAATGGATTGACCTAACCCAAAAATTCCTATTGCATTTGATAGTAGAAACTCGCCCGATTACAACGGTACGTGTATTTTTCCTCTACGCCATTCTGGTTAAGCGATTGGAGCAGCAGAAGTGCGAAAAATTTGTTGTCTTGACAACCATTTCTTAGCTTCAAAGTCCCATATCTCGCGAACGGATTGACCTAACCCAAAAATTCCTATTGCATCTGAAAGTAGAAATTCGCCCGATTACAACGGTATGTGTATTTTTTCCCTAGGCCATTCTGGTTAAACGTTTGGAGCCGCAGAATTGTGAAAAATTTTTTCGCTTCTCTACCATTTCTTGGCTTCAAACACACATATCTCGCGAACGGATTGACCTAACCCAAAAATTCCTATTGCATCTGAAAGTAGAAACTCGCCCGATTACAACGGTATGTGTATTTTTTCCCTAGGCCAGTCTGGTTAAGCGTTTGGAGCAGCAGAATTGCGAAAAATTTTTTGCCTTATCAACCATTTCTTGGCTTCAAACTCCCATATCTCGCGAACGGATTTACCTAACCCAAAAATTCCTGTTGCATCTGAAAGTAGAAACTCGCCCGATTACAACGGTACGTGTATTTTTCCCCTAGTCCATTCTGGTTAAGCGTTTGGAGCAGCAGAATTGCGAAAAATTTTTTGCCTTATCAACCATTTCTTGGCTTCAAACTCCCATATCTCGCGAACGGATTTACCTAACCCAAAAATTCCTGTTGCGTCTGAAAGTAGAAACTCGCCCGGTTACAACGGTATGTGTATTTTTTCCCTAGGCCATTCTGGTTAAGCGTTTGGAGCAGCAGAATTGCGAAACATTTTTTGCCTTATCAACCGCTTCTTGGCTTCAAACTCCCATATCTCGCGAACGAATTTACCTAACCCAAAAATTCCTGTTGCATCTGAAAGTAGAAACTCGCCCGATTACAACGGTACGTGTATTTTTCCCCTAGTCCATTCTGGTTAAGCGTTTGGAGCAGCAGAATTGTGAACAATTTGTTCTCTTCTCAACCATTTCTTAGCTTCCAACTCCCATATCTCGCGAACGGATTGACCTAACCCAAAAATTCCTATTGCATTTGATAGTAGAAACTCGCCCGAATACAACGGTATGTGTATTTTTTCCCTAGGCCATTCTGGTTAAACGTTTGGAGCAGCAGAATTGCGAAAAATCTTTTGCCTTCTCAACCATTTCTTGGCTTCAAACTCCCATATCTCGCGAACGGATTGACCTAACCCAAAAATTCCTATTGTAACTGAAAGTAGAAACTCGACCGATTACAACGGTATGCGTATTTTCCCCCTAGGCCATTCTGCTGAAGCGTTTGGAGCAGCAGAATTGCGAAAAATTTGTTCTCTTCTCAACCATTTCTTGGCTTCAAACTCCCATATCTCGCGAACGGATTGACCTAACCCAAAAATTCCTATCCCATCTGAAAGTAGAAACTCGCCCGATTACAACGGTATGTGTATTTTTTCCCTAGGCCAGTCTGGTTAAGCGTTTGGAGCAGCAGAATTGCGAAAAATTTTTTGCCTTATCAACCATTTCTTGGCTTCAAACTCCCATATCTCGCGAACGGATTTACCTATCCCAAAAATTCCTGTTGCATCTGAAAGTAGAAACTCGCCCGATTACAACGGTATGTGCATTTTTTCCCTAGGCCATTCTGGTTAAGCGTTTGGAGCAGCAGAATTGCGAAAAATTTTTTGCCTTCTCAACCATTTCTTGGCTTCAAACTCCCATATCTCGCCAACGGATTGACCTAACCCAAAAATTCCTGTTGCGTCTGAAAGTAGAAACTCGCCCGGTTACAACGGTATGTGTATTTTTTCCCTAGGCCATTCTGGTTAAGCGTTTGGAGCAGCGGAAGTGCGAAAAATTTGTTGTCTCCTCAACCATTTCTTAGCTTCAAACTCCCATATCTCGCGAACGGATTGACCTAACCCAAAAATTCCTATTGCATCTGAAAGTAGAAACTCGCCCGATTACAACGGTATGTGTATTTTTTCCCTAGGCCATTCTGGTTAAGCGTTTGGAGCAGCAGAATTGCGAACAATTTGTTCTCTTCTCAACCATTTCTTAGCTTCCAACTCCCCTATCTCGCGAACGGATTGACCTAACTCAAAAATTCCTATTGCATTTGAAAGTAGAAACTCGCCCGATTACAACGGTACGTGTATTTTTCCCCTAGGCCATTCTGGTTAAGCGATTGGAGCAGCAGAAGTGCGAAAAATGTGTTGTCTTGTCAACCATTTCTTAGCTTTAAAGTCCCATATCTCGCGAACGGATTAACCTAACCCAAAAATTCCTATTGTAACTGAAAGTTGAAACTCGCCCGATTACAAGGGTATGCGTATTTTTTCCCTTGGCCATTCTGCTTAAGCGTTTGGAGCAGCAGAATTGCGAAAAATTTGTTCTCTTCTCAACCATTTCTTAGCTTCCAACTCCCATATCTCGCGAACGGATTGACCCAACCCAAAAATTCCTATTGCATCTGAAAGTAGAAACTCGCCCGATTACAACGGTACGTGTATTTTTTCCCTAGGCCAATCTGGTTAAGCGTTTGGAGCAGCAGAATTGCGAAAAATTTTTTGCCTTATCAACCATTTCTTGGCTTCAAACTCCCATATCTCGCGAACGGATTTACCTAACCCAAAAATTCCTGTTGCATCAGAAAGCAGAAACTCGCCCGATTACAACGGTATGCGTATTTTTTCCCTAGTCCAGTCTGGTTAAGCGTTTGGGGCAGCAGAATTGCGAAAAATTTGTTCTCTTCTCAACCATTTCTTAGCTTCCAACTCCCATATCTCGCGAACGGATTGACCTAACCCAAAAATTCCTATTGCATTTGATAGTGGAAACTCGCCCGATTACAACGGTACGTGTATTTTTCCCCTAGGCCATTCTGGTTAAGCGATTGGAGCAGCAGAAGTGCGAAAAATTTGTTGTCTTGGCAACCATTTCTTAGATTCAAAGTCCCATATCTCGCGAACGGATTGACCTAACCCAAAAATTCCTATTGCATTTGAAAGTAGAAACTCGCCCGATTACAACGGTACGTGTATTTTTCCCCTAGGCCATTCTGGTTAAGCGATTGGAGCAGCAGAACTGCGAAAAATTTGTTGTCTTGTCAACCATTTCTTGGCTTCAAACTCCCATATCTCGCGAACGGATTGACCTAACCCAAAAATTCCTATTGCATCTGAAAGTAGAAACTCGCCCGATTACAACGGTACGTGTATTTTTCCCCTAGGCCATTCTGGTTAAGCGATTGGAGCAGCAGAAGTGCGAAAAATGTGTTGTCTTGTCAACCATTTCTTAGCTTTAAAGTCCCATATCTCGCGAACGGATTAACCTAACCCAAAAATTCCTATTGTAACTGAAAGTAGAAACTCGCCCGATTACAAGGGTATGCGTATTTTTTCCCTTGGCCATTCTGCTTAAGCGTTTGGAGCAGCAGAATTGCGAAAAATTTGTTCTCTTCTCAACCATTTCTTAGCTTCCAACTCCCATATCTCGCGAACGGATTGACCTAACCCAAAAATTCCTATTGCATCTGAAAGTAGAAACTCGCCCGATTACAACGGTACGTGTATTTTTTCCCTAGGCCATTCTGGTTAAGCGATTGGAGCAGCAGAATTGCGAAAAATTTGTTCTCTTCTCAACCATTTCTTAGCTTCCAACTCCCACATCTCGCGAACGGATTGACCCAACCCAAAAATTCCTATTGCATCTGAAAGTAGAAACTCGCCCGATTACAACGGTACGTGTATTTTTTCACTAGTCCATTCTGGTTAAGCGTTTGGAGCAGCAGAATTGCGAACAATTTGTTCTCTTCTCAACCATTTCTTGGCTTCAAACTCCCATATCTCGCGAACGGATTGACCTAACCCAAAAATTCCTGTTGCGTCTGAAAGTAGAAACTCGCCCGGTTACAACGGTATGTGTATTTTTTCCCTAGGCCATTCTGGTTAAGCGTTTGGAGCAGCGGAAGTGCGAAAAATTTGTTGTCTCCTCAACCATTTCTTAGCTTCAAACTCCCATACCTCGCGAATGGATTGACCTAACCCAAAAATTCCTATTGCATCTGAAAGTAGAAACTCGCCCGATTACAACGGTATGTGTATTTTTTCCCTAGGCCATTCTGGTTAAGCGTTTGGAGCAGCGGAAGTGCGAAAAATTTGTTGTCTCCTCAACCATTTCTTAGCTTCAAACTCCCATATCTCGCGAATGGATTGACCTAACCCAAAAATTCCTATTGCATTTGATAGTAGAAACTCGCCCGATTACAACGGTACGTGTATTTTTCCCCTACGCCATTCTGGTTAAGCGATTGGAGCAGCAGAAGTGCGAAAAATTTGTTGTCTTGACAACCATTTCTTAGCTTCAAAGTCCCATATCTCGCGAACGGATTGACCTAACCCAAAAATTCCTATTGCATCTGAAAGTAGAAACTCGCCCGATTACAACGGTATGTGTATTTTTTCCCTAGGCCATTCTGGTTAAGCGTTTGAAGCAGCAGAATTGCGAAAAATTTTTTGCCTTCTCAACCATTTCTTGGCTTCAAACTCCCATATCTCGCGAACGGATTGACCTAATCCAAAAATTCCTATTGTAACTGAAAGTAGAAACTCGCCCGATTACAACGGTTTGTGTATTTTTTCCCTAGGCCATTCTGGTTAAGCGTTTGGAGCAGCAGAATTGCGAAAAATTTTTTGCCTTATCAACCATTCCTTGGCTTCAAACTCCCATATCTCGCGAACGGATTTACCTAACCCAAAAATTCCTATTGCATCTGAAAGTAGAAACTCGCCCGATTACAACGGTATGTGTATTTTTGCCCTAGGCCATTCTGGTTAAGCGTTTGGAGCAGCAGAATTGCGAAAAATTTTTTGCCTTCTCAACCATTTCTTAGCTTCAAACTCCCATATCTCGCGAACGGATTGACCTAACCCAAAAATTCCTATTGCATCTGAAAGTAGAAACTCTCCCGATTACAACGGTATGTGTATTTTTTCCCTAGGCCATTCTGGTTAAGCGTTTGAAGCAGCAGAATTGCGAAAAATTTTTTGCCTTCTCAACCATTTCTTGGCTTCAAACTCCCATATCTCGCGAACGGATTGACCTAACCCTAAAATTCCTATCGCATCTGAAAGTAGAAACTCGCCCGATTACAACGGTATGTGTATTTTTTCCCTAGTCCATTCTGGTTAAGCGTTTGGAGCAGCAGAATTGCGAACAATTTGTTCTCTTCTCAACCATTTCTTAGCTTCCAACTCCCATACCTCGCGAACGGATTGGCCTAACCCAAAAATTCCTATTGCATTTGATAGTAGACACTCGCCCGATTACAACGGTATGTGTATTTTTCCCCTAGGCCATTCTGGTTAAGCGATTGGAGCCGCAGAAGTGCGAAAAATTTGTTGTCTTGACAACCATTTCATAGCTTCAAAGTCCCATATCTCGCGAACGGATTGACCTAACCCTAAAATTCCTATCGCATCTGAAAGTAGAAACTCGCCCGATTACAATGGTATGTGTATTTTTTCCCTAGGCCATTCTGGTTAAGCGTTTGGAGCAGCAGAATTGCGAAAAATTTTTTGCCTTCTCAACCATTTCTTAGCTTCAAACTCCCATATCTCGCGAACGGATTGACCTAACCCAAAAATTCCTATTGCATCTGAAAGTAGAAACTCTCCCGATTACAACGGTATGTGTATTTTTTCCCTAGGCCATTCTGGTTAAGCGTTTGAAGCAGCAGAATTGCGAAAAATTTTTTGCCTTCTCAACCATTTCTTGGCTTCAAACTCCCATATCTCGCGAACGGATTGACCTAACCCAAAAATTCCTATTGCATCTGAAAGTAGAAACTCTCCCGATTACAACGGTATGTGTATTTTTTCCCTAGGCCATTCTGGTTAAGCGTTTGAAGCAGCAGAATTGCGAAAAATTTTTTGCCTTCTCAACCATTCCTTGGCTTCAAACTCCCATATCTCGCGAACGGATTAACCTAACCCAAAAATTCCTATTGTAACTGAAAGTAGAAACTCGCCCGATTACAACGGTATGCGTATTTTTTCCCTAGGCCATTCTGCTTAAGCGTTTGGAGCAGCAGAATTGCGAAAAATTTGTTCTCTTCTCTACCATTTCTTGGCTTCAAACTCCCATATCTCGCGAACGGATTTACCTAACCCACAAATTCCTGTTGCATCAGAAAGCAGAAACTCGCCCGATTACAACGGTATGCGTATTTTTTCCCTAGTCCATTCTGGTTAAGCGTTTGGAGCAGCAGAATCGCGAAAAATTTGTTGTCTTCTCAACCATTTCTTAGCTTCAAACAATCATATCTCACGAACGGATTGACCTAACCCAAACATTCCTATGGCATTTGAAAGTAGAAACTCGCCCGATTACAACGGTACGTGTATTTCTCCCCTAGGCCATTCTGGTTAAGCGTTTGAAGCAGCAGAATTGCGAAAAATTTTTTGCCTTCTCAACCATTTCTTGGCTTCAAACTCCCATATCTCGCGAACGGATTGACCTAACCCAAAAATTCCTATTGTAACTGAAAGTAGAAACTTGACCGATTACAACGGTATGCGTATTTTCCCCGTAGGCCATTCTGCTGAAGCGTTTGGAGCAGCAGAATTGCGAAAAATTTGTTCTCTTCTCAACCATTTCTTAGCTTCCAACTCCCATATCTCGCGAACGGATTGACCTAACCCAAAAATTCCTATTGCATTTGATAGTAGAAACTCGCCCGAATACAACGGTATGTGTATTTTTTCCCTAGGCCATTCTGGTTAAACGTTTGGAGCAGCAGAATTGCGAAAAATCTTTTGCCTTCTCAAACATTTCTTGGCTTCAAACTCCCATATCTCGCGAACGGATTGACCTAACCCAAAAATTCCTATTGTAACTGAAAGTAGAAACTCGACCGATTACAACGGTATGCGTATTTTCCCCCTAGGCCAGTCTGCTGAAGCGTTTAGAGCAGCAGAATTGCGAAAAATTTGTTCTCTTCTCAACCATTTCTTGGCTTCAAACTCCCATATCTCGCGAACGGATTGTCCTAACCCAAAAATTCCTATCCCATCTGAAAGTAGAAACTCGCCCGATTACAACGGTATGTGTATTTTTTCCCTAGGCCAGTCTGGTTAAGCGTTTGGAGCAGTAGAATTGCGAAAAATTTTTTGCCTTATCAACCATTTCTTGGCTTCAAACACCCATATCTCGCGAACGGATTTACCTAACCCAAAAATTCCTGTTGCATCTGAAAGTAGAAACTCGCCCGATTACAAAGGTACGTGTATTTTTCCCCTAGTCCATTCTGGTTAAGCGTTTGGAGCAGCAGAATTGTGAACAATTTGTTCTCTTCTCAACCATTTCTTAGCTTCCAACTCCCATATCTCAAGAACGGATTGACCTAAACCAAAAATTCCTATTGCATTTGACAGTAGAAACTCGACCGATTACAACGGTATGCGTATTTTCCCCCTAGGCCAGTCTGCTGAAGCGTTTGGAGCAGCAGAATTGCGAAAAATTTGTTCTCTTCTCAACCATTTCTTGGCTTCAAACTCCCATATCTCGCGAACGGATTTACCTAACCCAAAAATTCCTGTTGCATCAGAAAGCAGAAACTCGCCCGATTACAACGGTATGCGTATTTTTTCCCTAGTCCATTCTGGTTAAGCTTTGGGGCAGCAGAATTGCGAACAATTTGTTCTCTTCTCAACCATTTCTTAGCTTCCAACTCCCATATCTCGCGAACGGATTGACCTAACCCAAAAATTCCTATTGCATTTGATAGTGGAAGCTCGCCCGATTACAACGGTACGTGTATTTTTCCCCTAGGCCATTCTGCTTAAGCGTTTGGAGCAGCAGAATTGCGAAAAATTTGTTCTCTTCTCAACCATTTCTTAGCTTCCAACTCCCACATCTCGCGAACGGATTGACCCAACCCAAAAATTCCTATTGCATCTGAAAGTAGAAACTCGCCTGATTACAACGGTACGTGTATTTTTTCCCTAGTCCATTCTGGTTAAGCGTTTGGAGCAGCAGAATTGCGAACAATTTGTTCTCTTCTCAACCATTTCTTAGCTTCCAACTCCCATATCTCGCGAACGGATTGACCTAACCCAAAAATTCCTATTGCATTTGATAGTGGAAACTCGCCCGATTACAACGGTACGTTTATTTTTCCCCTAGGCCATTCTGGTTAAGCGATTGGAGCAGCAGAAGTGCGAAAAATTTGTTGTCTTGACAACCATTTCTTAGATTCAAAGTCCCATATCTCGTGAACGGATTGACCTAACCCAAAAATTCCTATTGCATCTGAAAGTAGAAACTCGCCCGATTACAACGGTATGTGTATTTTTTCCCTAGGCCATTCTGGTTAAGCGTTTGAAGCAGCAGAATTGCGAAAAATTTTTTGCCTTCTCAACCATTTCTTGGCTTCAAACTCCCATATCTCGCGAACGGATTGACCTAATCCAAAAATTCCTATTGTAACTGAAAGTAGAAACTCGCCCGATTACAACGGTTTGTGTATTTTTTCCCTAGGCCATTCTGGTTAAGCTTTTGAAGCAGCAGAATTGCGAAAAATTTTTTGCCTTCTCAACCATTTCTTGGCTTCAAACTCCCATATCTCGCGAATGGATTGACCTAACCCTAAAATTCCTATCGCATCTGAAAGTAGAAACTCGCCCGATTACATCGGTGTGTGTATTTTTTCCCTAGGCCATTCTGGTTAAGCGTTTGAAAAAGCAGAATTGCGAAAAATTTTTTGCCTTCTCAACCATTTCTTGGCTTCAAACTCCCATATCTCGCGAACGGATTGACCTATCCCAAAAATTCCTGTTGCATCAGAAAGTAGAAACTCGCCCGATTACAGCGGTATGTGTATTTTTTCCCTAGGATATTCTGGTTAAGCGTTTGGAGCAGCAGAATTGCGAAAAATTTTTTCCATCTCAACCATTTCTTGGCTTCAAACTCCCATATCTCGCGAACAGATTGACCTAACCCAAAAATTCCTATTGCATCTGAAAGTAGAAACTCGCGCGATTACAACGGTACGTGTATTTTCTCCCTAGGCCATTCTGGTTAAGCGTTTGGAGCAGCAGAATTGCGAAAAATTTGTTCTCTTCTCAACCATTTCTTAGCTTCCAACTCCCATATCTCGCGAACGGATTGACCTAACCCAAAAATTCCTATTGCATTTGATAGTGGAAACTCGCCCGATTACAACGGTACGTTTATTTTTCCCCTAGGCCATTCTGGTTAAGCGATTGGAGCAGCAGAAGTGCGAAAAATTTGTTGTCTTGACAACCATTTCTTAGATTCAAAGTCCCATATCTCGTGAACGGATTGACCTAACCCAAAAATTCCTATTGCATCTGAAAGTAGAAACTCGCCCGATTACAACGGTATGTGTATTTTTTCCCTAGGCCATTCTGGTTAAGCGTTTGAAGCAGCAGAATTGCGAAAAATTTTTTGCCTTCTCAACCATTTCTTGGCTTCAAACTCCCATATCTCGCGAACGGATTGACCTAATCCAAAAATTCCTATTGTAACTGAAAGTAGAAACTCGCCCGATTACAACGGTTTGTGTATTTTTTCCCTAGGCCATTCTGGTTAAGCTTTTGAAGCAGCAGAATTGCGAAAAATTTTTTGCCTTCTCAACCATTTCTTGGCTTCAAACTCCCATATCTCGCGAATGGATTGACCTAACCCTAAAATTCCTATCGCATCTGAAAGTAGAAACTCGCCCGATTACATCGGTATGTGTATTTTTTCCCTAGGCCATTCTGGTTAAGCGTTTGAAGCAGCAGAATTGCGAAAAATTTTTTGCCTTCTCAACCATTTCTTGGCTTCAAACTCCCATATCTCGCGAACGGATTGACCTATCCCAAAAATTCCTGTTGCATCAGAAAGTAGAAACTCGCCCGATTACAGCGGTATGTGTATTTTTTCCCTAGGATATTCTGGTTAAGCGTTTGGAGCAGCAGAATTGCGAAAAATTTTTTCCATCTCAACCATTTCTTGGCTTCAAACTCCCATATCTCGCGAACAGATTGACCTAACCCAAAAATTCCTATTGCATCTGAAAGTAGAAACTCGCGCGATTACAACGGTACGTGTATTTTCTCCCTAGGCCATTCTGGTTAAGCGTTTGGAGCAGCAGAATTGCGAAAAATTTTTTGCCTTATCAACCATTTCTTGGCTTCAAACACCCATATCTCGCGAACGGATTTACCTAACCCAAAAATTCCTGTTGCATCAGAATGCAGAAACTCGCCCGATTACAACGGTATGCGTATTTTTTCCCTAGTCCTTTCTGGTTAAGCGTTTGGAGCAGCAGAAATGTGAACAATTTGTTCTCTTCTCAACCATTTCTTAGCTTCCAACTCCCATATCTCGCGAACGGATTGACCTAATCCAAAAATTCCTATTGCATTTGATAGTAGAAACTCGCCCGATAACAACGGTACGTGTATTTTTCCCCTACGCCATTCTGGTTAAGCGATTGGAGCAGCAGAATTGCGAAAAATTTGTTCTCTTCTCAACCATTTCTTAGCTTCCAACTCCCATATCTCGCGAACGGATTGACCCAACCCAAAAATTCCTATTGCATCTGAAAGTAGAAACTCGCCCGATTACAACGGTACGTGTATTTTTTCACTAGTCCATTCTGGTTAAGCGTTTGGAGCAGCAGAATTGCGAACAATTTGTTCTCTTCTCAACCATTTCTTAGCTTCCAACTCCCATATCTCGCGAACGGATTGACCTAACCCAAAAATTCCTATTGCATTTGATAGTGGAAACTCGCCCGATTACAACGGTACGTTTATTTTTCCCCTAGGCCATTCTGGTTAAGCGATTGGAGCAGCAGAAGTGCGAAAAATTTGTGGTCTTGACAACCATTTCTTAGATTCAAAGTCCCATATCTCGTGAACGGATTGACCTAACCCAAAAATTCCTATTGCATCTGAAAGTAGAAACTCGCCCGATTACAACGGTATGTGTATTTTTTCCCTAGGCCATTCTGGTTAAGCGTTTGAAGCAGCAGAATTGCGAAAAATTTTTTGCCTTCTCAACCATTTCTTGGCTTCAAACTCCCATATCTCGCGAACGGATTGACCTAACCCTAAAATTCCTATCGCATCTGAAAGTAGAAACTCGCCCGATTACATCGGTATGTGTGTTTTTTCCCTAGGCCATTCTGGTTAAGCGTTTGAAGCAGCAGAATTGCGAAAAATTTTTTGCCTTCTCAACCATTTCTTGGCTTCAAACTCCCATATCTCGCGAACGGATTGACCTATCCCAAAAATTCCTGTTGCATCAGAAAGTAGAAACTCGCCCGATTACAGCGGTATGTGTATTTTTTCCCTAGGGTATTCTGGTTAAGCGTTTGGAGCAGCAGAATTGCGAAAAATTTTTTCCACCTCAACCATTTCTTGGCTTCAAACTCCCATATCTCGCGAACAGATTGACCTAACCCAAAACTTCCTATTGCACCTGAAAGTAGAAACTCGCCCGATTACAACGGTACGTGCATTTTTTCCCTAGTCCTTTCTGGTTAAGCGTTTGGAGCAGCAGAATTGCGAACAATTTGTTCTCTTCTCAACCATTTCTTAGCTTCCAACTCCCATATCTCGCGAACGGATTGACCTAACCCAAAAATTCCTATTGCATTTGATAGTAGAAACTCGCCCGATTACAACGGTACGTGTATTTTTCCCCTACGGCATTCTGGTTAAGCGATTGGAGCAGCAGAATTGCGAAAAATTTGTTCTCTCCTCAACCATTTCTTAGCTTCCAACTCCCATATCTCGCGAACGGATTGACCCAACCCAAAAATTCCTATTGCATCTGAAAGTAGAAACTCGCCCGATTACAACGGTACGTGTATTTTTTCACTAGTCCATTCTGGTTAAGCGTTTGGAGCAGCAGAATTGCGAACAATTTGTTCTCTTCTCAACCATTTCTTAGCTTCCAACTCCCATATCTCGCGAACGGATTGACCTAACCCAAAAATTCCTATTGCATTTGATAGTGGAAACTCGCCCGATTACAACGGTACGTTTATTTTTCCCCTAGGCCATTCTGGTTAAGCGATTGGAGCAGCAGAAGTGCGAAAAATTTGTGGTCTTGACAACCATTTCTTAGATTCAAAGTCCCATATCTCGTGAACGGATTGACCTAACCCAAAAATTCCTATTGCATCTGAAAGTAGAAACTCGCCCGATTACAACGGTATGTTAATTTTTTCCCTAGGCCATTCTGGTTAAGCGTTTGAAGCAGCAGAATTGCGAAAAATTTTTTGCCTTCTCAACCATTTCTTGGCTTCAAACTCCCATATCTCGCGAACGGATTGACCTAACCCTAAAATTCCTATCGCATCTGAAAGTAGAAACTCGCCCGATTACATCGGTATGTGTATTTTTTCCCTAGGCCATTCTGGTTAAGCGTTTGAAGCAGCAGAATTGCGAAAAATTTTTTCCACCTCAACCATTTCTTGGCTTCAAACTCCCATATCTCGCGAACAGATTGACCTAACCCAAAACTTCCTATTGCATCTGAAAGTAGAAACTCGCCCGATTACAACGGTACGTGTATTTTCTCCCTAGGCCATTCTGGTTAAGCGTTTGGAGCAGCAGAATTGCGAAAAATTTTTGCCTTATCAACCATTTCTTGGCTTCAAACTCCCATATCTCGCGAACGGATTTACCTAACCCAAAAATTCCTGTTGCATCAGAAAGCAGAAACTCGCCCGATTACAACGGTATGCGTATTTTTTCCCTAGTCCTTTCTGGTTAAGCGTTTGGAGCAGCAGAAATGTGAACAATTTGTTCTCTTCTCAACCATTTCTTAGCTTCCAACTCCCATATCTCGCGAACGGATTGACCTAACCCAAAAATTCCTATTGCATTTGATAGTAGAAACTCGCCCGATTACAACGGTACGTGTATTTTTCCCCTACGCCATTCTGGTTAAGCGATTGGAGCAGCAGAAGTGCGAAAAATTTGTTGTCTTGACAACCATTTCGTAGCTTCAAAGTCCCATATCTCGCGAACGGATTGACCTAACCCAAAAATTCCTATTGCATCTGAAAGTAGAAACTCGCCCGATTACAACGGTATGTGCATTTTTTCCCTAGACCATTCTGGTTAAGCGTTTGGAGCACCAGAATTGCGAACAATTTGTTCTCTTCTCAACCATTTCTTAGCTTCCAACTCCCATATCTCGCGAACGGATTGACCTAACCCAAAAATTCCTATTGCATTTGATAGTAGAAACTCGCCCGATTACAACGGTACGTGTATTTTTCCCCTACGCCATTCTGGTTAAGCGATTGGAGCAGCAGAATTGCGAAAAATTTGTTCTCTTCTCAACCATTTCTTAGCTTCCAACTCCCATATCTCGCGAACGGATTGACCCAACCCAAAAATTCCTATTGCCTCTGAAAGTAGAAACTCGCCCGATTACAACGGTACGTGTATTTTTTCACTAGTCCATTCTGGTTAAGCGTTTGGAGCAGCAGAATTGCGAACAATTTGTTCTCTTCTCAACCATTTCTTAGCTTCCAACTCCCATATCTCGCGAACGGATTGACCTAACCCAAAAATTCCTATTTCATTTGATAGTGGAAACTCGCCCGATTACAACGGTACGTTTATTTTTCCCCTAGGCCATTCTGGTTAAGCGATTGGAGCAGCAGAAGTGCGAAAAATTTGTGGTCTTGACAACCATTTCTTAGATTCAAAGTCCCATATCTCGTGAACGGATTGACCTAACCCAAAAATTCCTGTTGCATCTGAAAGTAGAAACTCGCCCGATTACAACGGTATGTGTATTTTTTCCCTAGGCCATTCTAGTTAAGCGTTTGAAGCAGCAGAATTGCGAAAAATTTTTTGCCTTCTCAACCATTTCTTGGCTTCAAACTCCCATATCTCGCGAACGGATTGACCTAATCCAAAAATTTCTATTGTAACTGAAAGTAGAAACTCGCCCGATTACAACGGTTTGTGTATTTTTTCCCTAGGCCATTCTGGTTAAGCTTTTGAAGCAGCAGAAATGCGAAAAATTTTTTGCCTTCTCAACCATTTCTTGGCTTCAAACTCCCATATCTCGCGAACGGATTGACCTAACCCTAAAATTCCTATCGCATCTGAAAGTAGAAACTCGCCCGATTACATCGGTATGTGTATTTTTTCCCTAGGCCATTCTGGTTAAGCGTTTGAAGCAGCAGAATTGCGAAAAATTTTTTGCCTTCTCAACCATTTCTTGGCTTCAAACTCCCATATCTCGCGAACGGATTGACCTATCCCAAAAATTCCTGTTGCATCAGAAAGTAGAAACTCGCCCGATTACAGCGGTATGTGTATTTTTTCCCTAGGGTATTCTGGTTAAGCGTTTGGAGCAGCAGAATTGCGAAAAATTTTTTCCACCTCAACCATTTCTTGGCTTCAAACTCCCATATCTCGCGAACAGATTGACCTAACCCAAAACTTCCTATTGCATCTGAAAGTAGAAACTCGCCCGATTACAACGGTACGTGTATTTTCTCCCTAGGCCATTCTGGTTAAGCGTTTGGAGCAGCAGAATTGCGAAAAATTTTTTGCCTTATCAACCATTTCTTGGCTTCAAACTCCCATATCTCGCGAACGGATTTACCTAACCCAAAAATTCCTGTTGCATCAGAAAGCAGAAACTCGCCCGATTACAACGGTATGCGTATTTCTTCCCTAGTCCTTTCTGGTTAAGCGTTTGGAGCAGCAGAAATGTGAACAATTTGTTCTCTTCTCAACCATTTCTTAGCTTCCAACTCCCATATCTCGCGAACGGATTGACCTAACCCAAAAATTCCTATTGCATTTGATAGTAGAAACTCGCCCGATTACAACGGTACGTGTATTTTTCCCCTACGCCATTCTGGTTAAGCGATTGGAGCAGCAGAAGTGCGAAAAATTTGTTGTCTTGACAACCATTTCGTAGCTTCAAAGTCCCATATCTCGCGAACGGATTGACCTAACCCAAAAATTCCTATTGCATCTGAAAGTAGAAACTCGCCCGATTACAACGGTATGTGCATTTTTTCCCTAGGCCATTCTGGTTAAGCGTTTGGAGCAGCAGAATTGCGAAAAATTTTTTGCCTTCTCAACCATTTCTTGGCTTCAAACTCCCATATCTCGCGAACGGATTGACCTAACCCAAAAATTCCTGTTGCGTCTGAAAGTAGAAACTCGCCCGGTTACAACGGTATGTGTATTTTTTCCCTAGGCCATTCTGGTTAAGCGTTTGGAGCAGCGGAAGTGCGAAAAATTTGTTGTCTCCTCAACCATTTCTTAGCTTCAAACTCCCATATCTCGCGAATGGATTGACCTAACCCAAAAATTCCTTTTGCATCTGAAAGTAGAAACTCGCCCGATTACAACGGTATGTGTATTTTTTCCCTAGGCCATTCTGGTTAAGCGTTTGGAGCAGCGGAAGTGCGAAAAATTTGTTGTCTCCTCAACCATTTCTTAGCTTCAAACTCCCATATCTCGCGAATGGATTGACCTAACCCAAAAATTCCTATTGCATTTGATAGTAGAAACTCGCCCGATTACAACGGTACGTGTATTTTTCCCCTACGCCATTCTGGTTAAGCGATTGGAGCAGCAGAAGTGCGAAAAATTTGTTGTCTTGACAACCATTTCTTAGCTTCAAAGTCCCATATCTCGCGAACGGATTGACCTAACCCTAAAATTCCTATCGCATCTGAAAGTAGAAACTCGCCCGATTACAACGGTATGTGTATTTTTTCCCTAGGCCATTCTGGTTAAGCGTTTGAAGCAGCAGAATTGCGAAAAATTTTTTGCCTTATCAACCATTCCTTGGCTTCAAACTCCCATATCTCGCGAACGGATTTACCTAACCCAAAAATTCCTATTGCATCTGAAAGTAGAAACTCGCCCGATTACAACGGTATGTGTATTTTTGCCCTAGGCCATTCTGGTTAAGCGTTTGGAGCAGCAGAATTGCGAAAAATTTTTTGCCTTCTCAACCATTTCTTAGCTTCAAACTCCCATATCTCGCGAACGGATTGACCTAACCCAAAAATTCCTATTGCATCTGAAAGTAGAAACTCTCCCGATTACAACGGTATGTGTATTTTTTCCCTAGGCCATTCTGGTTAAGCGTTTGGAGCAGCAGAATTGCGAAAAATTTGTTTCCTTCACAACCATTTCTTGGCTTCAAACTCCCATATCTCGCGAACGGATTGACCTAACCCTAAAATTCCTATCGCATCTGAAAGTAGAAACTCGCCCGATTACAACGGTATGTGTATTTTTTCCCTAGGCCATTCTGGTTAAGCGTTTGGAGCAGCGGAAGTGCGAAAAATTTGTTGTCTCCTCAACCATTTCTTAGCTTCAAACTCCCATATCTCGCGAATGGATTGACCTAACCCAAAAATTCCTATTGCATTTGATAGTAGAAACTCGCCCGATTACAACGGTACGTGTGTTTTTCCCCTACGCCATTCTGGTTAAGCGATTGGAGCAGCAGAAGTGCGAAAAATTTGTTGTCTTGACAACCATTTCTTAGCTTCAAAGTCCCATATCTCGCGAACGGATTGACCTAACCCAAAAATTCCTATTGCATCTGAAAGTAGAAACTCGCCCGATTACAACGGTATGTGTATTTTTTCCCTAGGCCATTCTGGTTAAGCGTTTGAAGCAGCAGAATTGCGAAAAATTTTTTGCCTTCTCAACCATTTCTTGGCTTCAAACTCCCATATCTCGCGAACGGATTGACCTAATCCAAAAATTCCTATTGTAACTGAAAGTAGAAACTCGCCCGATTACAACGGTTTGTGTATTTTTTCCCTAGGCCATTCTGGTTAAGCTTTTGAAGCAGCAGAATTGCGAAAAATTTTTTGCCTTCTCAACCATTTCTTGGCTTCAAACTCCCATATCTCGCGAACGGATTGACCTAACCCAAAAATTCCTGTTGCGTCTGAAAGTAGAAACTCGACCGGTTACAACGGTATGTGTATTTTTTCCCTAGGCCATTCTGGTTAAGCGTTTGGAGCAGCGGAAGTGCGAAAAATTTGTTGTCTCCTCAACCATTTCTTAGCTTCAAGCTCCCATATCTCGCGAATGGATTGACCTAACCCAAAAATTCCTATTGCATCTGAAAGTAGAAACTCGCCCGATTACAACGGTATGTGTATTTTTTCCCTAGGCCATTCTGGTTAAGCGTTTGGAGCAGCGGAAGTGCGAAAAATTTGTTGTCTCCTCAACCATTTCTTAGCTTCAAACTCCCATATCTCGCGAATGGATTGACCTAACCCAAAAATTCCTATTGCATTTGATAGTAGAAACTCGCCCGATTACAACGGTACGTGTATTTTTCCCCTACGCCATTCTGGTTAAGCGATTGGAGCAGCAGAAGTGCGAAAAATTTGTTGTCTTGACAACCATTTCTTAGCTTCAAAGTCCCATATCTCGCGAACGGATTGACCTAACCCAAAAATTCCTATTGCATCTGAAAGTAGAAACTCGCCCGATTACAACGGTATGTGTATTTTTCCCCTAGGCCATTCTGGTTAAGCGATTGGAGCAGCAGAATTGCGAAAAATTTGTTGTCTTGACAACCATTTCTTAGATTCAAAGTCCCATATCTCGCGAACGGATTGACCTAACCCAAAAATTCCTATTGCATTTGATAGTAGAAACTCGCCCGATTACAACGGTACGTGTATTTTTCCCCTACGCCATTCTGGTTAAGCGATTGGAGCAGCAGAAGTGCGAAAAATTTGTTGTCTTGACAACCATTTCATAGCTTCAAAGTCCCATATCTCGCGAACGGATTGACCTAACCCTAAAATTCCTATCGCATCTGAAAGTAGAAACTCGCCCGATTACAACGGTATGTGTATTTTTTCCCTAGGCCATTCTGGTTAAGCGTTTGAAGCAGCAGAATTGCGAAAAATTTTTTGCCTTTCAACCATTTCTTGGCTTCAAACCCCCATATCTCGCGAACGGATTGACCTAACCCTAAAATTCCTATCGCATCTGAAATTAGAAACTCGCCCGATTACAACGGTATGTGTATTTTTTCCCTAGTCCATTCTGGTTAAGCGTTTGGAGCAGCAGAATTGCGAACAATTTGTTCTCTTCTCAACCATTTCTTAGCTTCCAACTCCCATATCTCGCGAACGGATTGACCTAACCCAAAAATTCCTATTGCATTTGATAGTAGAAACTCGCCCGATTACAACGGTATGTGTATTTTTCCCCTAGGCCATTCTGGTTAAGCGATTGGAGCAGCAGAAGTGCGAAAAATTTGTTGTCTTGACAACAATTTCTTAGATTCAAAGTCCCATATCTCGCGAACGGATTGACCTAACCCAAAAATTCCAATTGCATCTGAAAGTAGAAACTCGCCCGATTACAACGATATGTGTATTTTTTCCCTAGGCCATTCTGGTTAAGCGTTTGAAGCAGCAGAATTGCGAAAAATTTTTTGCCTTCTCAACCATTTCTTGGCTTCAAACTCCCATATCTCGCGAACGGATTGACCTAACCCAAAAATTCCTATTGTAACTGAAAGTAGAAACTCGCCCGATTACATCAGTATGTGTATTTTGTCCCTAGGCCATTCGGGTTAAGCGTTTGGAGCAGCAGAAGTGCGAAAAATTTGTCGTCTTCTCAACCATTTCTTAGCTTCAAACAATCATATCTCACGAACGGATTGACCTAACCCAAACAATCCTTCTGCGTCTGAAAGGAGAAACTCGCCCGATTACAACGGTATGTGTATTTTTTCCCTAGGCCATTCTGGTTAAGCGTTTGAAGCAGCAGAATTGTGAAAAATTTTTTGCCTTCTCAACCATTTCTTGGCTTCAAACTCCTATATCTCGCGAACGGATTGGCCTATCCCAAAAATTCCTATTGCATCTGAAAGTAGAAACTCGCCCGATTACAACGGTATGTGTATTTTTGCCCTAGGCCATTCTGGATAAGCGTTTGGAGCAGCAGAATTGCGAAAAATTTTTTGCCTTCTCAACCATTTCTTAGCTTCAAACTCCCATATCTCGCGAACGGATTGACCTAACCCAAAAATTCCTATTGCATCTGAAAGTAGAAACTCGCCCGATTACAACGGTATGTGTATTTTTTCCCTAGGCCATTCTGGTTAAGCGTTTGGAGCAGCAGAATTGCGAGAAATTTGTTTCCTTCACAACCATTTCTTGGATTCAAACTCCCATATCTCGCGAACGGATCGACATAACCCAAAAATTCCTGTTGCATCAGAAAGTAGAAACTCGCCCGATTACAGCGGTATGTGTATTTTTTCCCTAGGATATTCTGGTTAAGCGTTTGGAGCAGCAGAATTGCGAAAAATTTTTTCCATCTCAAACATTTCTTGGCTTCAAACTCCCATATCTCGCGAACGGATTGACCTAACCCAAAAATTCCTATTGCATCTGAAAGTAGAAACTCTCCCGATTACAACGGTATGTGTATTTTTTCCCTAGGCCATTCTGGTTAAGCGTTTGAAGCAGCAGAATTGCGAAAAATTTTTTGCCTTCTCAACCATTTCTTGGCTTCAAACTCCCATATCTCGCGAACGGATTGACCTAACCCTAAAATTCCTATCGCATCTGAAAGTAGAAACTCGCCCGATTACAACGGTATGTGTATTTTTTCCCTAGTCCATTCTGGTTAAGCGTTTGGAGCAGCAGAATTGCGAACAATTTGTTCTCTTCTCAACCATTTCTTAGCTTCCAACTCCCATACCTCGCGAACGGATTGGCCTAACCCAAAAATTCCTATTGCATTTGATAGTAGAAACTCGCCCGATTACAACGGTATGTGTATTTTTCCCCTAGGCCATTCTGGTTAAGCGATTGGAGCAGCAGAAGTGCGAAAAATTTGTTGTCTTGACAACCATTTCATAGCTTCAAAGTCCCATATCTCGCGAACGGATTGACCTAACCCTAAAATTCCTATCGCATCTGAAAGTAGAAACTCGCCCGATTACAACGGTATGTGTATTTTTTCCCTAGGCCATTCTGGTTAAGCGTTTGAAGCAGCAGAATTGCGAAAAATTTTTTGCCTTTCAACCATTTCTTGGCTTCAAACCCCCATATCTCGCGAACGGATCGACATAACCCAAAAATTCCTGTTGCATCAGAAAGTAGAAACTCGCCCGATTACAGCGGTATGTGTATTTTTTCCCTAGGATATTCTGGTTAAGCGTTTGGAGCAGCAGAATTGCGAAAAATTTTTTCCATCTCAAACATTTCTTGGCTTCAAACTCCCATATCTCGCGAACGGATTGACCTAACCCAAAAATTCCTATTGCATCTGAAAGTAGAAACTCGCCCGATTACAACGGTACGTGTATTTTCTCCCTAGGCCATTCTGGTTAAGCGTTTGGAGCAGCAGAATTGCGAAAAATTTTTTGCCCTATCAACCATTCCTTGGCTTCAAACTCCCATATCTCGCGAACGGATTTACCTAACCCAAAAATTCCTATTGCATCTGAAAGTAGAAACTCGCCCGATTACAACGGTATGTGTATTTTTGCCCTAGGCCATTCTGGTTAAGCGTTTGGAGCAGCAGAATTGCGAAAAATTTTTTGCCTTCTCAACCATTTCTTAGCTTCAAACTCCCATATCTCGCGAACGGATTGACCTAACCCAAAAATTCCTATTGCATCTGAAAGTAGAAACTCTCCCGATTACAACGGTATGTGTATTTTTTCCCTAGGCCATTCTGGTTAAGCGTTTGAAGCAGCAGAATTGCGAAAAATTTTTTGCCTTCTCAACCATTTCTTGGCTTCAAACTCCCATATCTCGCGAACGGATTGACCTAACCCTAAAATTCCTATCGCATCTGAAAGTAGAAACTCGCCCGATTACAACGGTATGTGTATTTTTTCCCTAGTCAATTCTGGTTAAGCGTTTGGAGCAGCAGAATTGCGAACAATTTGTTCTCTTCTCAACCATTTCTTAGCTTCCAACTCCCATACCTCGCGAACGGATTGGCCTAACCCAAAAATTCCTATTGCATTTGATAGTAGAAACTCGCCCGATTACAACGGTATGTGTATTTTTCCCCTAGGCCATTCTGGTTAAGCGATTGGAGCAGCAGAAGTGCGAAAAATTTGTTGTCTTGACAACCATTTCATAGCTTCAAAGTCCCATATCTCGCGAACGGATTGACCTGACCCTAAAATTCCTATCGCATCTGAAAGTAGAAACTCGCCCGATTACAACGGTATGTGTATTTTTTCCCTAGGCCATTCTGGTTAAGCGTTTGAAGCAGCAGAATTGCGAAAAATTTTTTGCCTTTCAACCATTTCTTGGCTTCAAACCCCCATATCTCGCGAACGGATTGACCTAACCCTAAAATTCCTATCGCATCAGAAAGTAGAAACTCGCCCGATTACAACGGTATGTGTATTTTTTCCCTAGTCCATTCTGGTTAAGCGTTTGGAGCAGCAGAATTGCGAACAATTTGTTCTCTTCTCAACCATTTCTTAGCTTCCAACTCCCATATCTCGCGAACGGATTGACCTAACCCAAAAATTCCTATTGCATTTGATAGTAGAAACTCGCCCGATTACAACGGTATGTGTATTTTTCCCCTAGGCCATTCTGGTTAAGCGATTGGAGCAGCAGAAGTGCGAAAAATTTGTTGTCTTGACAACCATTTCTTAGATTCAAAGTCCCATATCTCGCGAACGGATTGACCTAACCCAAAAATTCCTATTGCATCTGAAAGTAGAAACTCGCCCGATTACAACGGTATGTGTATTTTTTCCCTAGGCCATTCTGGTTAAGCGTTTGAAGCAGCAGAATTGCGAAAAATTTTTTGCCTTCTCAACCATTTCTTGGCTTCAAACTCCCATATCTCGCGAACGGATTGACCTAACCCAAAAATTCCTATTGTAACTGAAAGTAGAAACTCGCCCGATTACATCAGTATGTGTATTTTGTCCCTAGGCCATTCGGGTTAAGCGTTTGGAGCAGCAGAAGTGCGAAAAATTTGTTGTCTTCTCAACCATTTCTTAGCTACAAACAATCATATCTCACGAACGGATTGACCTAACCCAAACATTCCTTCTGCGTCTGAAAGGAGAAACTCGCCCGATTACAACGGTATGTGTATTTTTTCCCTAGGCCATTCTGGTTAAGCGTTTGAAGCAGCAGAATTGCGAAAAATTTTTTGCCTTCTCAACCATTTCTTGGCTTCAAACTCCTATATCTCGCGAACGGATTGGCCTATCCCAAAAATTCCTATTGCATCTGAAAGTAGAAACTCGCCCGATTACAACGGTATGTGTATTTTTGCCCTAGGCCATTCTGGATAAGCGTTTGGAGCAGCAGAATTGCGAAAAATTTTTTGCCTTCTCAACCATTTCTTAGCTTCAAACTCCCATATCTCGCGAACGGATTGACCTAACCCAAAAATTCCTATTGCATCTGAAAGTAGAAACTCGCCCGATTACAACGGTATGTGTATTTTTTCCCTAGGCCATTCTGGTTAAGCGTTTGGAGCAGCAGAATTGCGAAAAATTTTTTGCCTTCTCAACCATTTCTTAGCTTCAAACTCCCATATCTCGCGAACGGATTGACCTAACCCAAAAATTCCTATTGTAACTGAAAGTAGAAACTTGACCGATTACAACGGTATGCGTATTTTCCCCGTAGGCCATTCTGCTGAAGCGTTTGGAGCAGCAGAATTGCGAAAAATTTGTTCTCTTCTCAACCATTTCTTAGCTTCCAACTCCCATATCTCGCGAACGGATTGACCTAACCCAAAAATTCCTATTGCATTTGATAGTAGAAACTCGCCCGAATACAACGGTATGTGTATTTTTTCCCTAGGCCATTCTGGTTAAACGTTTGGAGCAGCAGAATTGCGAAAAATCTTTTGCCTTCTCAACCATTTCTTGGCTTCAAACTCCCATATCTCGCGAACGGATTGACCTAACCCAAAAATTCCTATTGTAACTGAAAGTAGAAACTCGACCGATTACAACGGTATGCGTATTTTCCCCTAGGCCAGTCTGCTGAAGCGTTTGGAGCAGCAGAATTGCGAAAAATTTGTTCTCTTCTCAACCATTTCTTGGCTTCAAACTCCCATATCTCGCGAACGGATTGTCCTAACCCAAAAATTCCTATCCCATCTGAAAGTAGAAACTCGCCCGATTACAACGGTATGTGTATTTTTTCCCTAGGCCAGTCTGGTTAAGCGTTTGGAGCAGCAGAATTGCGAAAAATTTTTTGCCTTATCAACCATTTCTTGGCTTCAAACACCCATATCTCGCGAACGGATTTACCTAACCCAAAAATTCCTGTTGCATCTGAAAGTAGAAACTCGCCCGATTACAAAGGTACGTGTATTTTTCCCCTAGTCCATTCTGGTTAAGCGTTTGGAGCAGCAGAATTGTGAACAATTTGTTCTCTTCTCAACCATTTCTTAGCTTCCAACTCCCATATCTCAAGAACGGATTGACCCAAACCAAAAATTCCTATTGCATTTGACAGTAGAAACTCGCCCGAATACAACGGTATGTGTATTTTTCCCTAGGCCATTCTGGTTAAGCGTTTGGAGCAGCAGAATTGCGAAAAATTTTTTGCCTTATCAACCATTTCTTGGCTTCAAACTCCCATATCTCGCGAACGGATTTACCTAACCCAAAAATTCCTGTTGCATCAGAAAGCAGAAACTCGCCCGATTACAACGGTATGCGTATTTTTTCCCTAGTCCATTCTGGTTAAGCTTTGGGGCAGCAGAATTGCGAACAATTTGTTCTCTTCTCAACCATTTCTTAGCTTCCAACTCCCATATCTCGCGAACGGAATGACCTAACCCAAAAATTCCTATTGCATTTGATAGTGGAAGCTCGCCCGATTACAACGGTACGTGTATTTTTCCCCTAGGCCATTCTGGTTAAGCGATTGGAGCAGCAGAAGTGCGAAAAATTTGTTGTCTTGGCAACCATTTCTTAGATTCAAACTCCCATATCTCGCGAACGGATTGACCTAACCCAAAAATTCCTATTGCATCTGAAAGTAGAAACTCGCCCGATTACAACGGTACGTGTATTTTTCCCCTAGGCCATTCTGGTTAAGCGATTGGAGCAGCAGAAGTGCGAAAAATGTGTTGTCTTGTCAACCATTTCTTAGGTTTAAAGTCCCATATCTCGCGAACGGATTAACCTAACCCAAAAATTCCTATTGCATCTGAAAGTAGAAACTCGCCCGATTACAACGGTACGTGTATTTTTTCCCTAGGCCATTCTGGTTAAGCGTTTGGAGCAGCAGAATTGCGAAAAATTTTTTGCCTTATCAACCATTTCTTGGCTTCAAACTCCCATATCTCGCGAACGGATTTACCTAACCCAAAAATTCCTGTTGCATCAGAAAGCAGAAACTCGCCCGATTACAACGGTATGCGTATTTTTTCCCTAGTCCATTCTGGTTAAGCGTTTGGGGCAGCAGAATTGCGAACAATTTGTTCTCTTCTCAACCATTTCTTAGCTTCCAACTCCCATATCTCGCGAACGGATTCACCTAACCCAAAAATTCCTATTGCATTTGATAGTGGAAACTCGCCCGGTTACAACGGTACGTGTATTTTTCCCCTAGGCCGTTCTGGTTAAGCGATTGGAGCAGCAGAAGTGCGAAAAATTTGTTGTCTTGACAACCATTTCTTAGATTCAAAGTCCCATATCTCGCGAACGGATTGACCTAACCCAAAAATTCCTATTGCATTTGAAAGTAGAAACTCGCCCGATTACAACGGTACGTGTATTTTTCCCCTAGGCCATTCTGGTTAAGCGATTGGAGCAGCAGAAGTGCGAAAAATTTGTTGTCTTGTCAACCATTTCTTAGCTTTAAAGTCCCATATCTCGCGAACGGATTAACCTAACCCAAAAACTCCTATTGTAACTGAAAGTAGAAACTCGCCCGATTACAAGGGTATGCGTATTTTTTCCCTTGGCCATTCTGCTTAAGCGTTTGGAGCAGCAGAATTGCGAAAAATTTGTTCTCTTCTCAACCATTTCTTAGCTTCCAACTCCCATATCTCGCGAACGGATTGACCTAACCCAAAAATTCCTATTGCATCTGAAAGTAGAAACTCGCCCGATTACAACGGTACGTGTATTTTTTCCCTAGGCCATTCTGGTTAAGCGTTTGGAGCAGCAGAATTGCGAAAAATTTTTTGCCTTATCAACCATTTCTTGGCTTCAAACTCCCATATCTCGCGAACGGATTTACCTAACCCAAAAATTCCTGTTGCATCAGAAAGCAGAAACTCGCCCGATTACAACGGTATGCGTATTTTTTCCCTAGTCCATTCTGGTTAAGCGTTTGGAGCAGCAGAATTGCGAACAATTTGTTCTCTTCTCAACCATTTCTTAGCTTCCAACTCCCATATCTCGCGAACGGATTGACCTAACCCAAAAATTCCTATTGCATTTGATAGTAAAAACTCGCCCGATTACAACGGTATGCGTAATTTTTCCCTTGGCCATTCTGCTTAAGCGTTTGGAGCAGCAGAATTGCGAAAAATTTGTTCTCTTCTCAACCATTTCTTAGCTTCCAACTCCCATATCTCGCGAACGGATTGACCCAACCCAAAAATTCCTATTGCATCTGAAAGTAGAAACTCGCCCGATTACAACGGTATGTGTATTTTTTCCCTAGGCCATTCTGGTTAAGCGTTTGAAGCAGCAGAATTGCGAAAAATTTTTTGCCTTCTCAACCATTTCTTGGCTTCAAACTCCCATATCTCGCGAACGGATTGACCTAATCCAAAAATTCCTATTGTAACTGAAAGTAGAAACTCGCCCGATTACAACGGTTTGTGTATTTTTTCCCTAGGGTATTCTGGTTAAGCGTTTGGAGCAGCAGAATTGCGAAAAATTTTTTCCACCTCAACCATTTCTTGGCTTCAAACTCCCATATCTCGCGAACAGATTGACCTAACCCAAAACTTCCTATTGCATCTGAAAGTAGAAACTCGCCCGATTACAACGGTACGTGTATTTTCTCCCTAGGCCATTCTGGTTAAGCGTTTGGAGCAGCAGAATTGCGAAAAATTTTTTGCCTTATCAACCATTTCTTGGCTTCAAACTCCCATATCTCGCGAACGGATTTACCTAACCCAAAAATTCCTGTTGCATCAGAAAGCAGAAACTCGCCCGATTACAACGGTATGCGTATTTTTTCCCTAGTCCTTTCTGGTTAAGCGTTTGGAGCAGCAGAAATGTGAACAATTTGTTCTCTTCTCAACCATTTCTTAGCTTCCAACTCCCATATCTCGCGAACGGATTGACCTAACCCAAAAATTCCTATTGCATTTGATAGTAGAAACTCGCCCGATTACAACGGTACGTGTATTTTTCCCCTACGCCATTCTGGTTAAGCGATTGGAGCAGCAGAAGTGCGAAAAATTTGTTGTCTTGACAACCATTTCGTAGCTTCAAAGTCCCATATCTCGCGAACGGATTGACCTAACCCAAAAATTCCTATTGCATCTGAAAGTAGAAACTCGCCCGATTACAACGGTATGTGCATTTTTTCCCTAGTCCATTCTGGTTAAGCGTTTGGAGCAGCAGAATTGCGAACAATTTGTTCTCTTCTCAACCATTTCTTAGCTTCCAACTCCCATATCTCGCGAACGGATTGACCTAACCCAAAAATTCCTATTGCATTTGATAGTAGAAACTCGCCCGATTACAACGGTACGTGTATTTTTCCCCTACGCCATTCTGGTTAAGCGATTGGAGCAGCAGAATTGCGAAAAATTTGTTCTCTTCTCAACCATTTCTTAGCTTCCAACTCCCATATCTCGCGAACGGATTGACCCAACCCAAAAATTCCTATTGCATCTGAAAGTAGAAACTCGCCCGATTACAACGGTACGTGTATTTTTTCACTAGTCCATTCTGGTTAAGCGTTTGGAGCAGCAGAATTGCGAACAATTTGTTCTCTTCTCAACCATTTCTTAGCTTCCAACTCCCATATCTCGCGAACGGATTGACCTAACCCAAAAATTCCTATTGCATTTGATAGTGGAAACTCGCCCGATTACAACGGTACGTTTATTTTTCCCCTAGGCCATTCTGGTTAAGCGATTGGAGCAGCAGAAGTGCGAAAAATTTGTGGTCTTGACAACCATTTCTTAGATTCAAAGTCCCATATCTCGTGAACGGATTGACCTAACCCAAAAATTCCTGTTGCATCTGAAAGTAGAAACTCGCCCGATTACAACGGTATGTGTATTTTTTCCCTAGGCCATTCTAGTTAAGCGTTTGAAGCAGCAGAATTGCGAAAAATTTTTTGCCTTCTCAACCATTTCTTGGCTTCAAACTCCCATATCTCGCGAACGGATTGACCTAATCCAAAAATTCCTATTGTAACTGAAAGTAGAAACTCGCCCGATTACAACGGTTTGTGTATTTTTTCCCTAGGCCATTCTGGTTAAGCTTTTGAAGCAGCAGAATTGCGAAAAATTTTTTGCCTTCTCAACCATTTCTTGGCTTCAAACTCCCATATCTCGCGAACGGATTGACCTAACCCTAAAATTCCTATCGCATCTGAAAGTAGAAACTCGCCCGATTACATCGGTATGTGTATTTTTTCCCTAGGCCATTCTGGTTAAGCGTTTGAAGCAGCAGAATTGCGAAAAATTTTTTGCCTTCTCAACCATTTCTTGGCTTCAAACTCCCATATCTCGCGAACGGATTGACCTATCCCAAAAATTCCTGTTGCATCAGAAAGTAGAAACTCGCCCGATTACAGCGGTATGTGTATTTTTTCCCTAGGGTATTCTGGTTAAGCGTTTGGAGCAGCAGAATTGCGAAAAATTTTTTCCACCTCAACCATTTCTTGGCTTCAAACTCCCATATCTCGCGAACAGATTGACCTAACCCAAAACTTCCTATTGCATCTGAAAGTAGAAACTCGCCCGATTACAACGGTGCGTGTATTTTCTCCCTAGGCCATTCTGGTTAAGCGTTTGAAGCAGCAGAATTGCGAAAAATTTTTTGCCTTCTCAACCATTTCTTGGCTTCAAACTCCCATATCTCGCGAACGGATTGACCTAACCCAAAAATTCCTATTGCATCTGAAAGTAGAAACTCTCCCGATTACAACGGTATGTGTATTTTTTCCCTAGGCCATTCTGGTTAAGCGTTTGAAGCAGCAGAATTGCGAAAAATTTTTTGCCTTCTCAACCATTCCTTGGCTTCAAACTCCCATATCTCGCGAACGGATTAACCTAACCCAAAAATTCCTATTGTAACTGAAAGTAGAAACTCGCCCGATTACAACGGTATGCGTATTTTTTCCCTAGGCCATTCTGCTTAAGCGTTTGGAGCAGCAGAATTGCGAAAAATTTGTTCTCTTCTCTACCATTTCTTGGCTTCAAACTCCCATATCTCGCGAACGGATTTACCTAACCCACAAATTCCTGTTGCATCAGAAAGCAGAAACTCGCCCGATTACAACGGTATGCGTATTTTTTCCCTAGTCCATTCTGGTTAAGCGTTTGGAGCAGCAGAATCGCGAAAAATTTGTTGTCTTCTCAACCATTTCTTAGATGCAAACTCTCATATCTCGCGAACGGATTGACCTAACCCAAACATTGCTATGGCATTTGAAAGTAGAAACTCGCCCGATTACATCAGTATGTGTATTTTGTCCCTAGGCCATTCGGGTTAAGCGTTTGGAGCAGCAGAAGTGCGAAAAATTTGTTGTCTTCTCAACCATTTCTTAGCTTCAAACAATCATATCTCACGAACGGATTGACCTAACCCAAACATTCCTATGGCATTTGAAAGTAGAAACTCGCCCGATTACAACGGTACGTGTATTTCTCCCCTAGGCCATTCTGGTTAAGCGTTTGAAGCAGCAGAATTGCGAAAAATTTTTTGCCTTCTCAACCATTTCTTGGCTTCAAACTCCCATATCTCGCGAACGGATTGACCTAACCCAAAAATTCCTATTGTAACTGAAAGTAGAAACTTGACCGCTTACAACGGTATGCGTATTTTCCCCGTAGGCCATTCTGCTGAAGCGTTTGGAGCAGCAGAATTGCGAAAAATTTGTTCTCTTCTCAACCATTTCTTAGCTTCCAACTCCCATATCTCGCGAACGGATTGACCTAACCCAAAAATTCCTATTGCATTTGATAGTAGAAACTCGCCCGAATACAACGGTATGTGTATTTTTTCCCTAGGCCATTCTGGTTAAACGTTTGGAGCAGCAGAATTGCGAAAAATCTTTTGCCTTCTCAACCATTTCTTGGCTTCAAACTCCCATATCTCGCGAACGGATTGACCTAACCCAAAAATTCCTATTGTAACTGAAAGTAGAAACTCGACCGATTACAACGGTATGCGTATTTTCCCCCTAGGCCAGTCTGCTGAAGCGTTTGGAGCAGCAGAATTGCGAAAAATTTGTTCTCTTCTCAACCATTTCTTGGCTTCAAACTCCCATATCTCGCGAACGGATTGTCCTAACCCAAAAATTCCTATCCCATCTGAAAGTAGAAACTCGCCCGATTACAACGGTATGTGTATTTTTTCCCTAGGCCAGTCTGGTTAAGCGTTTGGAGCAGCAGAATTGCGAAAAATTTTTTGCCTTATCAACCATTTCTTGGCTTCAAACACCCATATCTCGCGAACGGATTTACCTAACCCAAAAATTCCTGTTGCATCTGAAAGTAGAAACTCGCCCGATTACAAAGGTACGTGTATTTTTCCCCTAGTCCATTCTGGTTAAGCGTTTGGAGCAGCAGAATTGTGAACAATTTGTTCTCTTCTCAACCATTTCTTAGCTTCCAACTCCCATATCTCAAGAACGGATTGACCTAAACCAAAAATTCCTATTGCATTTGACAGTAGAAACTCGCCCGAATACAACGGTATGTGTATTTTTCCCTAGGCCATTCTGGTTAAGCGTTTGGAGCAGCAGAATTGCGAAAAATTTTTTGCCTTATCAACCATTTCTTGGCTTCAAACTCCCATATCTCGCGAACGGATTTACCTAACCCAAAAATTCCTGTTGCATCAGAAAGCAGAAACTCGCCCGATTACAACGGTATGCGTATTTTTTCCCTAGTCCATTCTGGTTAAGCTTTGGGGCAGCAGAATTGCGAACAATTTGTTCTCTTCTCAACCATTTCTTAGCTTCCAACTCCCATATCTCGCGAACGGAATGACCTAACCCAAAAATTCCTATTGCATTTGATAGTGGAAGCTCGCCCGATTACAACGGTACGTGTATTTTTCCCCTAGGCCATTCTGGTTAAGCGATTGGAGCAGCAGAAGTGCGAAAAATTTGTTGTCTTGGCAACCATTTCTTAGATTCAAACTCCCATATCTCGCGAACGGATTGACCTAACCCAAAAATTCCTATTGCATCTGAAAGTAGAAACTCGCCCGATTACAACGGTACGTGTATTTTTCCCCTAGGCCATTCTGGTTAAGCGATTGGAGCAGCAGAAGTGCGAAAAATGTGTTGTCTTGTCAACCATTTCTTAGCTTTAAAGTCCCATATCTCGCGAACGGATTAACCTAACCCAAAAATTCCTATTGTAACTGAAAGTAGAAACTCGCCCGATTACAAGGGTATGCGTATTTTTTCCCTTGGCCATTCTGCTTAAGCGTTTGGAGCAGCAGAATTGCGAAAAATTTGTTCTCTTCTCAACCATTTCTTAGCTTCCAACTCCCATATCTCGCGAACGGATTGACCTAACCCAAAAATTCCTATTGCATCTGAAAGTAGAAACTCGCCCGATTACAACGGTACGTGTATTTTTTCCCTAGGCCATTCTGGTTAAGCGTTTGGAGCAGCAGAATTGCGAAAAATTTTTTGCCTTATCAACCATTTCTTAGCTTCCAACTCCCATATCTCGCGAACGGATTGACCTAACCCAAAAATTCCTATTGCATCAGAAAGCAGAAACTCGCCCGATTACAACGGTATGCGTATTTTTTCCCTAGTCCATTCTGGTTAAGCGTTTGGGGCAGCAGAATTGCGAACAATTTGTTCTCTTCTCAACCATTTCTTAGCTTCCAACTCCCATATCTCGCGAACGGATTCACCTAACCCAAAAATTCCTATTGCATTTGATAGTGGAAACTCGCCCGGTTACAACGGTACGTGTATTTTTCCCCTAGGCCGTTCTGGTTAAGCGATTGGAGCAGCAGAAGTGCGAAAAATTTGTTGTCTTGACAACCATTTCTTAGATTCAAAGTCCCATATCTCGCGAACGGATTGACCTAACCCAAAAATTCCTATTGCATTTGAAAGTAGAAACTCGCCCGATTACAACGGTACGTGTATTTTTCCCCTAGGCCATTCTGGTTAAGCGATTGGAGCAGCAGAAGTGCGAAAAATTTGTTCTCTTCTCTACCATTTCTTGGCTTCAAACTCCCATATCTCGCGAACGGATTTACCTAACCCACAAATTCCTGTTGCATCAGAAAGCAGAAACTCGCCCGATTACAACGGTATGCGTATTTTTTCCCTAGTCCATTCTGGTTAAGCGTTTGGAGCAGCAGAATCGCGAAAAATTTGTTGTCTTCTCAACCATTTCTTAGATGCAAACTCTCATATCTCGCGAACGGATTGACCTAACCCAAACATTGCTATGGCATTTGAAAGTAGAAACTCGCCCGATTACATCAGTATGTGTATTTTGTCCCTAGGCCATTCGGGTTAAGCGTTTGGAGCAGCAGAAGTGCGAAAAATTTGTTGTCTTCTCAACCATTTCTTAGCTTCAAACAATCATATCTCACGAACGGATTGACCTAACCCAAACATTCCTATGGCATTTGAAAGTAGAAACTCGCCCGATTACAACGGTACGTGTAT
Source organism: Ptiloglossa arizonensis (assembly GCF_051014685.1). Lineage (NCBI taxonomy): Eukaryota > Metazoa > Arthropoda > Insecta > Hymenoptera > Colletidae > Ptiloglossa > Ptiloglossa arizonensis. The sequence continues at coordinate 401,054 of NW_027478778.1, read as the reverse complement.
TTCTCCCCTAGGCCATTCTGGTTAAGCGTTTGAAGCAGCAGAATTGCGAAAAATTTTTTGCCTTCTCAACCATTTCTTGGCTTCAAACTCCCATATCTCGCGAACGGATTGACCTAACCCAAAAATTCCTATTGTAACTGAAAGTAGAAACTTGACCGATTACAACGGTATGCGTATTTTCCCCGTAGGCCATTCTGCTGAAGCGTTTGGAGCAGCAGAATTGCGAAAAATTTGTTCTCTTCTCAACCATTTCTTAGCTTCCAACTCCCATATCTCGCGAACGGATTGACCTAACCCAAAAATTCCTATTGCATTTGATAGTAGAAACTCGCCCGAATACAACGGTATGTGTATTTTTTCCCTAGGCCATTCTGGTTAAACGTTTGGAGCAGCAGAATTGCGAAAAATCTTTTGCCTTCTCAACCATTTCTTGGCTTCAAACTCCCATATCTCGCGAACGGATTGACCTAACCCAAAAATTCCTATTGTAACTGAAAGTAGAAACTCGACCGATTACAACGGTATGCGTATTTTCCCCCTAGGCCAGTCTGCTGAAGCGTTTGGAGCAGCAGAATTGCGAAAAATTTGTTCTCTTCTCAACCATTTCTTGGCTTCAAACTCCCATATCTCGCGAACGGATTGTCCTAACCCAAAAATTCCTATCCCATCTGAAAGTAGAAACTCGCCCGATTACAACGGTATGTGTATTTTTTCCCTAGGCCAGTCTGGTTAAGCGTTTGGAGCAGCAGAATTGCGAAAAATTTTTTGCCTTATCAACCATTTCTTGGCTTCAAACACCCATATCTCGCGAACGGATTTACCTAACCCAAAAATTCCTGTTGCATCTGAAAGTAGAAACTCGCCCGATTACAAAGGTACGTGTATTTTTCCCCTAGTCCATTCTGGTTAAGCGTTTGGAGCAGCAGAATTGTGAACAATTTGTTCTCTTCTCAACCATTTCTTAGCTTCCAACTCCCATATCTCAAGAACGGATTGACCTAAACCAAAAATTCCTATTGCATTTGACAGTAGAAACTCGCCCGAATACAACGGTATGTGTATTTTTCCCTAGGCCATTCTGGTTAAGCGTTTGGAGCAGCAGAATTGCGAAAAATTTTTTGCCTTATCAACCATTTCTTGGCTTCAAACTCCCATATCTCGCGAACGGATTTACCTAACCCAAAAATTCCTGTTGCATCAGAAAGCAGAAACTCGCCCGATTACAACGGTATGCGTATTTTTTCCCTAGTCCATTCTGGTTAAGCTTTGGGGCAGCAGAATTGCGAACAATTTGTTCTCTTCTCAACCATTTCTTAGCTTCCAACTCCCATATCTCGCGAACGGAATGACCTAACCCAAAAATTCCTATTGCATTTGATAGTGGAAGCTCGCCCGATTACAACGGTACGTGTATTTTTCCCCTAGGCCATTCTGGTTAAGCGATTGGAGCAGCAGAAGTGCGAAAAATTTGTTGTCTTGGCAACCATTTCTTAGATTCAAACTCCCATATCTCGCGAACGGATTGACCTAACCCAAAAATTCCTATTGCATCTGAAAGTAGAAACTCGCCCGATTACAACGGTACGTGTATTTTTCCCCTAGGCCATTCTGGTTAAGCGATTGGAGCAGCAGAAGTGCGAAAAATGTGTTGTCTTGTCAACCATTTCTTAGCTTTAAAGTCCCATATCTCGCGAACGGATTAACCTAACCCAAAAATTCTTATTGTAACTGAAAGTAGAAACTCGCCCGATTACAAGGGTATGCGTATTTTTTCCCTTGGCCATTCTGCTTAAGCGTTTGGAGCAGCAGAATTGCGAAAAATTTGTTCTCTTCTCAACCATTTCTTAGCTTCCAACTCCCATATCTCGCGAACGGATTGACCTAACCCAAAAATTCCTATTGCATCTGAAAGTAGAAACTCGCCCGATTACAACGGTACGTGTATTTTTTCCCTAGGCCATTCTGGTTAAGCGTTTGGAGCAGCAGAATTGCGAAAAATTTTTTGCCTTATCAACCATTTCTTAGCTTCCAACTCCCATATCTCGCGAACGGATTGACCTAACCCAAAAATTCCTATTGCATCAGAAAGCAGAAACTCGCCCGATTACAACGGTATGCGTATTTTTTCCCTAGTCCATTCTGGTTAAGCGTTTGGGGCAGCAGAATTGCGAACAATTTGTTCTCTTCTCAACCATTTCTTAGCTTCCAACTCCCATATCTCGCGAACGGATTCACCTAACCCAAAAATTCCTATTGCATTTGATAGTGGAAACTCGCCCGGTTACAACGGTACGTGTATTTTTCCCCTAGGCCGTTCTGGTTAAGCGATTGGAGCAGCAGAAGTGCGAAAAATTTGTTGTCTTGACAACCATTTCTTAGATTCAAAGTCCCATATCTCGCGAACGGATTGACCTAACCCAAAAATTCCTATTGCATTTGAAAGTAGAAACTCGCCCGATTACAACGGTACGTGTATTTTTCCCCTAGGCCATTCTGGTTAAGCGTTTGGAGCAGCAGAATTGCGAACAATTTGTTCTCTTCTCAACCATTTCTTACCTTCCAACTCCCATATCTCGCGAACGGATTGACCTAACCCAAAAATTCCTATTGCATTTGAAAGTAGAAACTGGCCCGATTACAACGGTACGTGTATTTTTCCCCTAGGCCATTCTGGTTAAGCGATTGGAGCAGCAGAAGTGCGAAAAATTTGTTGTCTTGTCAACCATTTCTTAGCTTTAAAGTCCCATATCTCGCGAACGGATTAACCTAACCCAAAAACTCCTATTGTAACTGAAAGTAGAAACTCGCCCGATTACAAGGGTATGCGTATTTTTTCCCTTGGCCATTCTGCTTAAGCGTTTGGAGCAGCAGAATTGCGAAAAATTTGTTCTCTTCTCAACCATTTCTTAGCTTCCAACTCCCATATCTCGCGAACGGATTGACCTAACCCAAAAATTCCTATTGCATTTGAAAGTAGAAACTGGCCCGATTACAACGGTACGTGTATTTTTCCCCTAGGCCATTCTGGTTAAGCGATTGGAGCAGCAGAAGTGCGAAAAATTTGTTGTCTTGGCAACCATTTCTTAGATTCAAACTCCCATATCTCGCGAACGGATTGACCTAACCCAAAAATTCCTATTGCATCTGAAAGTAGAAACTCGCCCGATTACAACGGTACGTGTATTTTTCCCCTAGGCCATTCTGGTTAAGCGATTGGAGCAGCAGAAGTGCGAAAAATGTGTTGTCTTGTCAACCATTTCTTAGCTTTAAAGTCCCATATCTCGCGAACGGATTAACCTAACCCAAAAATTCCTATTGTAACTGAAAGTAGAAACTCGCCCGATTACAAGGGTATGCGTATTTTTTCCCTTGGCCATTCTGCTTAAGCGTTTGGAGCAGCAGAATTGCGAAAAATTTGTTCTCTTCTCAACCATTTCTTAGCTTCCAACTCCCATATCTCGCGAACGGATTGACCTAACCCAAAAATTCCTATTGCATCTGAAAGTAGAAACTCGCCCGATTACAACGGTACGTGTATTTTTTCCCTAGGCCATTCTGGTTAAGCGTTTGGAGCAGCAGAATTGCGAAAAATTTTTTGCCTTATCAACCATTTCTTAGCTTCCAACTCCCATATCTCGCGAACGGATTGACCTAACCCAAAAATTCCTATTGCATCAGAAAGCAGAAACTCGCCCGATTACAACGGTATGCGTATTTTTTCCCTAGTCCATTCTGGTTAAGCGTTTGGGGCAGCAGAATTGCGAACAATTTGTTCTCTTCTCAACCATTTCTTAGCTTCCAACTCCCATATCTCGCGAACGGATTCACCTAACCCAAAAATTCCTATTGCATTTGATAGTGGAAACTCGCCCGGTTACAACGGTACGTGTATTTTTCCCCTAGGCCGTTCTGGTTAAGCGATTGGAGCAGCAGAAGTGCGAAAAATTTGTTGTCTTGACAACCATTTCTTAGATTCAAAGTCCCATATCTCGCGAACGGATTGACCTAACCCAAAAATTCCTATTGCATTTGAAAGTAGAAACTCGCCCGATTACAACGGTACGTGTATTTTTCCCCTAGGCCATTCTGGTTAAGCGTTTGGAGCAGCAGAATTGCGAACAATTTGTTCTCTTCTCAACCATTTCTTACCTTCCAACTCCCATATCTCGCGAACGGATTGACCTAACCCAAAAATTCCTATTGCATTTGAAAGTAGAAACTGGCCCGATTACAACGGTACGTGTATTTTTCCCCTAGGCCATTCTGGTTAAGCGATTGGAGCAGCAGAAGTGCGAAAAATTTGTTGTCTTGTCAACCATTTCTTAGCTTTAAAGTCCCATATCTCGCGAACGGATTAACCTAACCCAAAAACTCCTATTGTAACTGAAAGTAGAAACTCGCCCGATTACAAGGGTATGCGTATTTTTTCCCTTGGCCATTCTGCTTAAGCGTTTGGAGCAGCAGAATTGCGAAAAATTTGTTCTCTTCTCAACCATTTCTTAGCTTCCAACTCCCATATCTCGCGAACGGATTGACCTAACCCAAAAATTCCTATTGCATCTGAAAGTAGAAACTCGCCCGATTACAACGGTACGTGTATTTTTTCCCTAGGCCATTCTGGTTAAGCGTTTGGAGCAGCAGAATTGCGAAAAATTTTTTGCCTTATCAACCATTTCTTGGCTTCAAACTCCCATATCTCGCGAACGGATTTACCTAACCCAAAAATTCCTGTTGCATCAGAAAGCAGAAACTCGCCCGATTACAACGGTATGCGTATTTTTTCCCTAGTCCATTCTGGTTAAGCGTTTGGAGCAGCAGAATTGCGAACAATTTGTTCTCTTCTCAACCATTTCTTAGCTTCCAACTCCCATATCTCGCGAACGGATTGACCTAACCCAAAAATTCCTATTGCATTTGATAGTAAAAACTCGCCCGATTACAACGGTATGCGTAATTTTTCCCTTGGCCATTCTGCTTAAGCGTTTGGAGCAGCAGAATTGCGAAAAATTTGTTCTCTTCTCAACCATTTCTTAGCTTCCAACTCCCATATCTCGCGAACGGATTCACCCAACCCAAAAATTCCTATTGCATCTGAAAGTAGAAACTCGCCCGATTACAACGGTATGTGTATTTTTTCCCTAGGCCATTCTGGTTAAGCGTTTGAAGCAGCAGAATTGCGAAAAATTTTTTGCCTTCTCAACCATTTCTTGGCTTCAAACTCCCATATCTCGCGAACGGATTGACCTAATCCAAAAATTCCTATTGTAACTGAAAGTAGAAACTCGCCCGATTACAACGGTTTGTGTATTTTTTCCCTAGGCCATTCTGGTTAAGCTTTTGAAGCAGCAGAATTGCGAAAAATTTTTTGCCTTCTCAACCATTTCTTGGCTTCAAACTCCCATATCTCGCGAACGGATTGACCTAACCCTAAAATTCCTATCGCATCTGAAAGTAGAAACTCGCCCGATTACATCGGTATGTGTATTTTTTCCCTAGGCCATTCTGGTTAAGCGTTTGAAGCAGCAGAATTGCGAAAAATTTTTTGCCTTCTCAACCATTTCTTGGCTTCAAACTCCCATATCTCGCGAACGGATTGACCTATCCCAAAAATTCCTGTTGCATCAGAAAGTAGAAACTCGCCCGATTACAGCGGTATGTGTATTTTTTCCCTAGGGTATTCTGGTTAAGCGTTTGGAGCAGCAGAATTGCGAAAAATTTTTTCCACCTCAACCATTTCTTGGCTTCAAACTCCCATATCTCGCGAACAGATTGACCTAACCCAAAACTTCCTATTGCATCTGAAAGTAGAAACTCGCCCGATTACAACGGTACGTGTATTTTCTCCCTAGGCCATTCTGGTTAAGCGTTTGGAGCAGCAGAATTGCGAAAAATTTTTTGCCTTATCAACCATTTCTTGGCTTCAAACTCCCATATCTCGCGAACGGATTTACCTAACCCAAAAATTCCTGTTGCATCAGAAAGCAGAAACTCGCCCGATTACAACGGTATGCGTATTTTTTCCCTAGTCCTTTCTGGTTAAGCGTTTGGAGCAGCAGAAATGTGAACAATTTGTTCTCTTCTCAACCATTTCTTAGCTTCCAACTCCCATATCTCGCGAACGGATTGACCTAACCCAAAAATTCCTATTGCATTTGATAGTAGAAACTCGCCCGATTACAACGGTACGTGTATTTTTCCCCTACGCCATTCTGGTTAAGCGATTGGAGCAGCAGAAGTGCGAAAAATTTGTTGTCTTCTCAACCATTTCTTAGCTTCCAACTCCCATATCTCGCGAACGGATTGACCCAACCCAAAAATTCCTATTGCATCTGAAAGTAGAAACTCGCCCGATTACAACGGTACGTGTATTTTTTCACTAGTCCATTCTGGTTAAGCGTTTGGAGCAGCAGAATTGCGAACAATTTGTTCTCTTCTCAACCATTTCTTAGCTTCCAACTCCCATATCTCGCGAACGGATTGACCTAACCCAAAAATTCCTATTGCATTTGATAGTGGAAACTCGCCCGATTACAACGGTACGTTTATTTTGCCCCTAGGCCATTCTGGTTAAGCGATTGGAGCAGCAGAAGTGCGAAAAATTTGTGGTCTTGACAACCATTTCTTAGATTCAAAGTCCCATATCTCGTGAACGGATTGACCTAACCCAAAAATTCCTGTTGCATCTGAAAGTAGAAACTCGCCCGATTACAACGGTATGTGTATTTTTTCCCTAGGCCATTCTAGTTAAGCGTTTGAAGCAGCAGAATTGCGAAAAATTTTTTGCCTTCTCAACCATTTCTTGGCTTCAAACTCCCATATCTCGCGAAGGGATTGACCTAATCCAAAAATTCCTATTGTAACTGAAAGTAGAAACTCGCCCGATTACAACGGTTTGTGTATTTTTTCCCTAGGCCATTCTGGTTAAGCTTTTGAAGCAGCAGAATTGCGAAAAATTTTTTGCCTTCTCAACCATTTCTTGGCTTCAAACTCCCATATCTCGCGAACGGATTGACCTAACCCTAAAATTCCTATCGCATCTGAAAGTAGAAACTCGCCCGATTACATCGGTATGTGTATTTTTTCCCTAGGCCATTCTGGTTAAGCGTTTGAAGCAGCAGAATTGCGAAAAATTTTTTGCCTTCTCAACCATTTCTTGGCTTCAAACTCCCATATCTCGCGAACGGATTGACCTATCCCAAAAATTCCTGTTGCATCAGAAAGTAGAAACTCGCCCGATTACAGCGGTATGTGTATTTTTTCCCTAGGGTATTCTGGTTAAGCGTTTGGAGCAGCAGAATTGCGAAAAATTTTTTCCACCTCAACCATTTCTTGGCTTCAAACTCCCATATCTCGCGAACAGATTGACCTAACCCAAAACTTCCTATTGCATCTGAAAGTAGAAACTCGCCCGATTACAACGGTGCGTGTATTTTCTCCCTTGGCCATTCTGGTTAAGCGTTTGGAGCAGCAGAATTGCGAAAAATTTTTTGCCTTATCAACCATTTCTTGGCTTCAAACTCCCATATCTCGCGAACGGATTTACCTAACCCAAAAATTCCTGTTGCATCAGAAAGCAGAAACTCGCCCGATTACAACGGTATGCGTATTTTTTCCCTAGTCCTTTCTGGTTAAGCGTTTGGAGCAGCAGAAATGTGAACAATTTGTTCTCTTCTCAACCATTTCTTAGCTTCCACCTCCCATATCTCGCGAACGGATTGACCTAACCCAAAAATTCCTATTGCATTTGATAGTAGAAACTCGCCTGATTACAACGGTACGTGTATTTTTCCCCTACGCCATTCTGGTTAAGCGATTGGAGCAGCAGAAGTGCGAAAAATTTCTTGTCTTGACAACCATTTCGTAGCTTCAAAGTCCCATATCTCGCGAACGGATTGACCTAACCCAAAAATTCCTATTGCATCTGAAAGTAGAAACTCGCCCGATTACAACGGTATGTGCATTTTTTCCCTAGGCCATTCTGGTTAAGCGTTTGGAGCAGCGGAAGTGCGAAAAATTTGTTGTCTCCTCAACCATTTCTTAGCTTCAAACTCCCATATCTCGCGAATGGATTGACCTAACCCAAAAATTCCTATTGCATCTGAAAGTAGAAACTCGCCCGATTACAACGGTATGTGTATTTTTTCCCTAGGCCATTCTGGTTAAGCGTTTGGAGCAGCGGAAGTGCGAAAAATTTGTTGTCTCCTCAACCATTTCTTAGCTTCAAACTCCCATATCTCGCGAATGGATTGACCTAACCCAAAAATTCCTATTGCATTTGATAGTAGAAACTCGCCCGATTACAACGGTACGTGTATTTTTCCCCTACGCCATTCTGGTTAAGCGATTGGAGCAGCAGAAGTGCGAAAAATTTGTTGTCTTGACAACCATTTCTTAGCTTCAAAGTCCCATATCTCGCGAACGGATTGACCTAACCCAAAAATTCCTATTGCATCTGAAAGTAGAAACTCGCCCGATTACAACGGTATGTGTATTTTTTCCCTAGTCCATTCTGGTTAAGCGTTTGGAGCAGCAGAATTGCGAACAATTTGTTGTCTTGACAACCATTTCATAGCTTCAAAGTCCCATATCTCGCGAACGGATTGACCTAACCCTAAAATTCCTATCGCATCTGAAAGTAGAAACTCGCCCGATTACAACGGTACGTGTATTTTCTCCCTAGGCCATTCTGGTTAAGCGTTTGGAGCAGCAGAATTGCGAAAAATTTTTTGCCTTATCAACCATTTCTTGGCTTCAAACTCCCATATCTCGCGAACGGATTTACCTAACCCAAAAATTCCTGTTGCATCAGAAAGCAGAAACTCGCCCGATTACAACGGTATGCGTATTTTTTCCCTAGTCCTTTCTGGTTAAGCGTTTGGAGCAGCAGAAATGTGAACAATTTGTTCTCTTCTCAACCATTTCTTAGCTTCCAACTCCCATATCTCGCGAACGGATTGACCTAACCCAAAAATTCCTATTGCATTTGATAGTAGAAACTCGCCCGATTACAACGGTACGTGTATTTTTCCCCTACGCCATTCTGGTTAAGCGATTGGAGCAGCAGAAGTGCGAAAAATTTGTTGTCTTGACAACCATTTCTTAGCTTCAAAGTCCCATATCTCGCGAACGGATTGACCTAACCCAAAAATTCCTATTGCATCTGAAAGTAGAAACTCGCCCGATTACAACGGTATGTGTATTTTTTCCCTAGTCCATTCTGGTTAAGCGTTTGGAGCAGCAGAATTGCGAACAATTTGTTGTCTTGACAACCATTTCATAGCTTCAAAGTCCCATATCTCGCGAACGGATTGACCTAACCCTAAAATTCCTATCGCATCTGAAAGTAGAAACTCGCCCGATTACAACGGTACGTGTATTTTCTCCCTAGGCCATTCTGGTTAAGCGTTTGGAGCAGCAGAATTGCGAAAAATTTTTTGCCTTATCAACCATTTCTTGGCTTCAAACTCCCATATCTCGCGAACGGATTTACCTAACCCAAAAATTCCTGTTGCATCAGAAAGCAGAAACTCGCCCGATTACAACGGTATGCGTATTTTTTCCCTAGTCCTTTCTGGTTAAGCGTTTGGAGCAGCAGAAATGTGAACAATTTGTTCTCTTCTCAACCATTTCTTAGCTTCCAACTCCCATATCTCGCGAACGGATTGACCTAACCCAAAAATTCCTATTGCATTTGATAGTAGAAACTCGCCCGATTACAACGGTACGTGTATTTTTCCCCTACGCCATTCTGGTTAAGCGATTGGAGCAGCAGAAGTGCGAAAAATTTGTTGTCTTGACAACCATTTCGTAGCTTCAAAGTCCCATATCTCGCGAACGGATTGACCTAACCCAAAAATTCCTATTGCATCTGAAAGTAGAAACTCGCCCGATTACAACGGTATGTGCATTTTTTCCCTAGTCCATTCTGGTTAAGCGTTTGGAGCAGCAGAATTGCGAACAATTTGTTCTCTTCTCAACCATTTCTTAGCTTCCAACTCCCATATCTCGCGAACGGATTGACCTAACCCAAAAATTCCTATTGCATTTGATAGTAGAAACTCGCCCGATTACAACGGTATGTGTATTTTTCCCCTACGCCATTCTGGTTAAGCGATTGGAGCAGCAGAATTGCGAAAAATTTGTTCTCTTCTCAACCATTTCTTAGCTTCCAACTCCCATATCTCGCGAACGGATTGACCCAACCCAAAAATTCCTATTGCATCTGAAAGTAGAAACTCGCCCGATTACAACGGTACGTGTATTTTTTCACTAGTCCATTCTGGTTAAGCGTTTGGAGCAGCAGAATTGCGAACAATTTGTTCTCTTCTCAACCATTTCTTAGCTTCCAACTCCCATATCTCGCGAACGGATTGACCTAACCCAAAAATTCCTATTGCATTTGATAGTGGAAACTCGCCCGATTACAACGGTACGTTTATTTTTCCCCTAGGCCATTCTGGTTAAGCGATTGGAGCAGCAGAAGTGCGAAAAATTTGTGGTCTTGACAACCATTTCTTAGATTCAAAGTCCCATATCTCGTGAACGGATTGACCTAACCCAAAAATTCCTGTTGCATCTGAAAGTAGAAACTCGCCCGATTACAACGGTATGTGTATTTTTTCCCTAGGCCATTCTAGTTAAGCGTTTGAAGCAGCAGAATTGCGAAAAATTTTTTGCCTTCTCAACCATTTCTTGGCTTCAAACTCCCATATCTCGCGAACGGATTGACCTAATCCAAAAATTCCTATTGTAACTGAAAGTAGAAGCTCGCCCGATTACAACGGTTTGTGTATTTTTTCCCTAGGCCATTCTGGTTAAGCTTTTGAAGCAGCAGAATTGCGAAAAATTTTTTGCCTTCTCAACCATTTCTTGGCTTCAAACTCCCATATCTCGCGAACGGATTGACCTAACCCTAAAATTCCTATCGCATCTGAAAGTAGAAACTCGCCCGATTACATCGGTATGTGTATTTTTTCCCTAGGCCATTCTGGTTAAGCGTTTGAAGCAGCAGAATTGCGAAAAATTTTTTGCCTTCTCAACCATTTCTTGGCTTCAAACTCCCATATCTCGCGAACGGATTGACCTATCCCAAAAATTCCTGTTGCATCAGAAAGTAGAAACTCGCCCGATTACAGCGGTATGTGTATTTTTTCCCTAGGGTATTCTGGTTAAGCGTTTGGAGCAGCAGAATTGCGAAAAATTTTTTCCACCTCAACCATTTCTTGGCTTCAAACTCCCATATCTCGCGAACAGATTGACCTAACCCAAAACTTCCTATTGCATCTGAAAGTAGAAACTCGCCCGATTACAACGGTGCGTGTATTTTCTCCCTAGGCCATTCTGGTTAAGCGTTTGGAGCAGCAGAATTGCGAAAAATTTTTTGCCTTATCAACCATTTCTTGGCTTCAAACTCCCATATCTCGCGAACGGATTTACCTAACCCAAAAATTCCTGTTGCATCAGAAAGCAGAAACTCGCCCGATTACAACGGTATGCGTATTTTTTCCCTAGTCCTTTCTGGTTAAGCGTTTGGAGCAGCAGAAATGTGAACAATTTGTTCTCTTCTCAACCATTTCTTAGCTTCCAACTCCCATATCTCGCGAACGGATTGACCTAACCCAAAAATTCCTATTGCATTTGATAGTAGAAACTCGCCTGATTACAACGGTACGTGTATTTTTCCCCTACGCCATTCTGGTTAAGCGATTGGAGCAGCAGAAGTGCGAAAAATTTGTTGTCTTGACAACCATTTCGTAGCTTCAAAGTCCCATATCTCGCGAACGGATTGACCTAACCCAAAAATTCCTATTGCATCTGAAAGTAGAAACTCGCCCGATTACAACGGTATGTGCATTTTTTCCCTAGGCCATTCTGGTTAAGCGTTTGGAGCAGCAGAATTGCGAAAAATTTTTTGCCTTCTCAACCATTTCTTGGCTTCAAACTCCCATATCTCGCGAACGGATTGACCTAACCCAAAAATTCCTGTTGCGTCTGAAAGTAGAAACTCGCCCGGTTACAACGGTATGTGTATTTTTTCCCTCGGCCATTCTGGTTAAGCGTTTGGAGCAGCGGAAGTGCGAAAAATTTGTTGTCTCCTCAACCATTTCTTAGCTTCAAACTCCCATATCTCGCGAATGGATTGACCTAACCCAAAAATTCCTATTGCATCTGAAAGTAGAAACTCGCCCGATTACAACGGTATGTGTATTTTTTCCCTAGGCCATTCTGGTTAAGCGTTTGGAGCAGCGGAAGTGCGAAAAATTTGTTGTCTCCTCAACCATTTCTTAGCTTCAAACTCCCATATCTCGCGAATGGATTGACCTAACCCAAAAATTCCTATTGCATTTGATAGTAGAAACTCACCCGATTACAACGGTACGTGTATTTTTCCCCTACGCCATTCTGGTTAAGCGATTGGAGCAGCAGAAGTGCGAAAAATTTGTTGTCTTGACAACCATTTCTTAGCTTCAAAGTCCCATATCTCGCGAACGGATTGACCTAACCCAAAAATTCCTATTGCATCTGAAAGTAGAAACTCGCCCGATTACAACGGTATGTGTATTTTTTCCCTAGTCCATTCTGGTTAAGCGTTTGGAGCAGCAGAATTGCGAACAATTTGTTGTCTTGACAACCATTTCATAGCTTCAAAGTCCCATATCTCGCGAACGGATTGACCTAACCCTAAAATTCCTATCGCATCTGAAAGTAGAAACTCGCCCGATTACAACGGTATGTGTATTTTTTCCCTAGGCCATTCTGGTTAAGCGTTTGAAGCAGCAGAATTGCGAAAAATTTTTTGCCTTCTCAACCATTTCTTGGCTTCAAACTCCCATATCTCGCGAACGGATTGACCTAACCCTAAAATTCCTATCGCATCTGAAAGTAGAAACTCGCCCGATTACAACGGTATGTGTATTTTTTCCCTAGTCCATTCTGGTTAAGCGTTTGGAGCAGCAGAATTGCGAACAATTTGTTCTCTTCTCAACCATTTCTTAGCTTCCAACTCCCATATCTCGCGAACGGATTGACCTAACCCAAAAATTCCTATTGCATTTGATAGTAGAAACTCGCCCGATTACAACGGTATGTGTATTTTTTCCCTAGTCCATTCTGGTTAAGCGTTTGGAGCAGCAGAATTGCGAACAATTTGTTGTCTTGACAACCATTTCATAGCTTCAAAGTCCCATATCTCGCGAACGGATTGACCTAACCCTAAAATTCCTATCGCATCTGAAAGTAGAAACTCGCCCGATTACAACGGTATGTGTATTTTTTCCCTAGTCCATTCTGGTTAAGCGTTTGGAGCAGCAGAATTGCGAACAATTTGTTCTCTTCTCAACCATTTCTTAGCTTCCAACTCCCATATCTCGCGAACGGATTGACCTAACCCTAAAATTCCTATCGCATCTGAAAGTAGAAACTCGCCCGATTACAACGGTATGTGTATTTTTTCCCTAGGCCATTCTGGTTAAGCGTTTGGAGCAGCGGAAGTGCGAAAAATTTGTTGTCTCCTCAACCATTTCTTAGCTTCAAACTCCCATATCTCGCGAATGGATTGACCTAACCCAAAAATTCCTATTGCATTTGATAGTAGAAACTCACCCGATTACAACGGTACGTGTATTTTTCCCCTACGCCATTCTGGTTAAGCGATTGGAGCAGCAGAAGTGCGAAAAATTTGTTGTCTTGACAACCATTTCTTAGCTTCAAAGTCCCATATCTCGCGAACGGATTGACCTAACCCAAAAATTCCTATTGCATCTGAAAGTAGAAACTCGCCCGATTACAACGGTATGTGTATTTTTTCCCTAGTCCATTCTGGTTAAGCGTTTGGAGCAGCAGAATTGCGAACAATTTGTTGTCTTGACAACCATTTCATAGCTTCAAAGTCCCATATCTCGCGAACGGATTGACCTAACCCTAAAATTCCTATCGCATCTGAAAGTAGAAACTCGCCCGATTACAACGGTATGTGTATTTTTTCCCTAGGCCATTCTGGTTAAGCGTTTGAAGCAGCAGAATTGCGAAAAATTTTTTGCCTTCTCAACCATTTCTTGGCTTCAAACTCCCATATCTCGCGAACGGATTGACCTAACCCTAAAATTCCTATCGCATCTGAAAGTAGAAACTCGCCCGATTACAACGGTATGTGTATTTTTTCCCTAGTCCATTCTGGTTAAGCGTTTGGAGCAGCAGAATTGCGAACAATTTGTTCTCTTCTCAACCATTTCTTAGCTTCCAACTCCCATATCTCGCGAACGGATTGACCTAACCCAAAAATTCCTATTGCATTTGATAGTAGAAACTCGCCCGATTACAACGGTATGTGTATTTTTTCCCTAGGCCATTCTGGTTAAGCGTTTGAAGCAGCAGAATTGCGAAAAATTTTTTGCCTTCTCAACCATTTCTTGGCTTCAAACTCCCATATCTCGCGAACGGATTGACCTAACCCTAAAATTCCTATCGCATCTGAAAGTAGAAACTCGCCCGATTACAACGGTATGTGTATTTTTTCCCTAGGCCATTCTGGTTAAGCGTTTGAAGCAGCAGAATTGCGAAAAATTTTTTGCCTTCTCAACCATTTCTTGGCTTCAAACTCCCATATCCCGCGAACGGATTGACCTATCCCAAAAATTCCTATTGCATCTGAAAGTAGAAACTCGCCCGATTACAACGGTATGTGTATTTTTGCCCTAGGCCATTCTGGATAAGCGTTTGGAGCAGCAGAATTGCGAAAAATTTTTTGCCTTCTCAACCATTTCTTAGCTTCAAACTCCGATATCTCGCGAACGGATTGACCTAACCCAAAAATTCCCATTGCATCTGAAAGTAGAAACTCGCCCGATTACAACGGTATGCGTATTTTTTCCCTAGGCCATTCTGGTTAAGCGTTTGGAGCAGCAGAATTGCGAGAAATTTGTTTCCTTCACAACCATTTCTTGGATTCAAACTCCCATATCTCGCGAACGGATTGACATAACCCAAAAATTCCTGTTGCATCAGAAAGTAGAAACTCGCCCGATTACAGCGGTATGTGTATTTTTTCCCTAGGATATTCTGGTTAAGCGTTTGGAGCAGCAGAATTGCGAAAAATTTTTTCCATCTCAAACATTTCTTGGCTTCAAACTCCCATATCTCGCGAACGGATTGACCTAACCCAAAAATTCCTATTGCATCTGAAAGTAGAAACTCGCCCGATTACAACGGTACGTGTATTTTCTCCCTAGGCCATTCTGGTTAAGCGTTTGGAGCAGCAGAATTGCGAAAAATTTTTTGCCTTATCAACCATTCCTTGGCTTCAAACTCCCATATCTTGCGAACGGATTTACCTAACCCAAAAATTCCTATTGCATCTGAAAGTAGAAACTCGCCCGATTACAACGGTATGTGTATTTTTGCCCTAGGCCATTCTGGTTAAGCGTTTGGAGCAGCAGAATTGCGAAAAATTTTTTGCCTTCTCAACCATTTCTTAGCTTCAAACTCCCATATCTCGCGAACGGATTGACCTAACCCAAAAATTCCTATTGCATCTGAAAGTAGAAACTCTCCCGATTACAACGGTATGTGTATTTTTTCCCTAGGCCATTCTGGTTAAGCGTTTGGAGCAGCAGAATTGCGAAAAATTTGTTTCCTTCACAACCATTTCTTGGCTTCAAACTCCCATATCTCGCGAACGGATTGACCTAACCCTAAAATTCCTATCGCATCTGAAAGTAGAAACTCGCCCGATTACAACGGTATGTGTATTTTTTCCCTAGGCCATTCTGGTTAAGCGTTTGAAGCAGCAGAATTGCGAAAAATTTTTTGCCTTCTCAACCATTTCTTGGCTTCAAACTCCCATATCTCGCGAACGGATTGACCTATCCCAAAAATTCCTATTGCATCTGAAAGTAGAAACTCGCCCGATTACAACGGTATGTGTATTTTTGCCCTAGGCCATTCTGGATAAGCGTTTGGAGCAGCAGAATTGCGAAAAATTTTTTGCCTTCTCAACCATTTCTTAGCTTCAAACTCCCATATCTCGCGAACGGATTGACCTAACCCAAAAATTCCTATTGCATCTGAAAGTAGAAACTCGCCCGATTACAACGGTATGTGGATTTTTTCCCTAGGCCATTCTGGTTAAGCGTTTGGAGCAGCAGAATTGCGAGAAATTTGTTTCCTTCACAACCATTTCTTGGATTCAAACTCCCATATCTCGCGAACGGATTGACATAACCCAAAAATTCCTGTTGCATCAGAAAGTAGAAACTCGCCCGATTACAGCGGTATGTGTATTTTTTCCCTAGGATATTCTGGTTAAGCGTTTGGAGCAGCAGAATTGCGAAAAATTTTTTCCATCTCAAACATTTCTTGGCTTCAAACTCCCATATCTCGCGAACGGATTGACCTAACCCAAAAATTCCTATTGCATCTGAAAGTAGAAACTCTCCCGATTACAACGGTATGTGTATTTTTTCCCTAGGCCATTCTGGTTAAGCGTTTGGAGCAGCAGAATTGCGAAAAATTTGTTTCCTTCACAACCATTTCTTGGATTCAAACTCCCATATCTCGCGAACGGATTGACATAACCCAAAAATTCCTGTTGCATCCGAAAGTAGAAACTCGCCCGATTACAGCGGTATGTGTATTTTTTCCCTAGGATATTCTGGTTAAGCGTTTGGAGCAGCAGAATTGCGAAAAATTTTTTGCCTTATCAACCATTTCTTGGTTTCAAACTCCCATATCTCGCGAACGGATTTACCTAACCCAAAAATTCCTGTTGCATCAGAAAGCAGAATCTCGCCCGATTACAACGGTATGCGTATTTTTTCCCTAGTCCTTTCTGGTTAAGCGTTTGGAGCAGCAGAAATGTGAACAATTTGTTCTCTTCTCAACCATTTCTTAGCTTCCAACTCCCATATCTCGCGAATGGATTGACCTAACCCAAAAATTCCTATTGCATTTGATAGTAGAAACTCGCCCGATTACAACGGTACGTGTATTTTTCCTCTACGCCATTCTGGTTAAGCGATTGGAGCAGCAGAAGTGCGAAAAATTTGTTGTCTTGACAACCATTTCTTAGCTTCAAAGTCCCATATCTCGCGAACGGATTGACCTAACCCAAAAATTCCTATTGCATCTGAAAGTAGACACTCGCCCGATTACAACGGTATGTGCATTTTTTCCCTAGGCCATTCTGGTTAAGCGTTTGGAGCAGCAGAATTGCGAAAAATTTTTTGCCTTCTCAACCATTTCTTGGTTTCAAACTCCCATATCTCGCGAACGGATTTACCTAACCCAAAAATTCCTGTTGCATCAGAAAGCAGAATCTCCCCCGATTACAACGGTATGCGTATTTTTTCCCTAGTCCTTTCTGGTTAAGCGTTTGGAGCAGCAGAAATGTGAACAATTTGTTCTCTTCTCAACCATTTCTTAGCTTCCAACTCCCATATCTCGCGAATGGATTGACCTAACCCAAAAATTCCTATTGCATTTGATAGTAGAAACTCGCCCGATTACAACGGTACGTGTATTTTTCCTCTACGCCATTCTGGTTAAGCGATTGGAGCAGCAGAAGTGCGAAAAATTTGTTGTCTTGACAACCATTTCTTAGCTTCAAAGTCCCATATCTCGCGAACGGATTGACCTAACCCAAAAATTCCTATTGCATCTGAAAGTAGAAACTCGCCCGATTACAACGGTACGTGTATTTTTTCCCTAGGCCATTCTGGTTAAGCGTTTGGAGCAGCAGAATTGCGAACAATTTGTTCTCTTCTCAACCATTTCTTAGCTTCCAACTCCCATATCTCGCGAACGGATTGACCTAACCCAAAAATTCCTATTGCATTTGATAGTAGAAACTCGCCCGATTACAACGGTATGTGTATTTTTTCCCTAGGCCATTCTGGTTAAGCGTTTGAAGCAGCAGAATTGCGAAAAATTTTTTGCCTTCTCAACCATTTCTTGGCTTCAAACTCCCATATCCCGCGAACGGATTGACCTATCCCAAAAATTCCTATTGCATCTGAAAGTAGAAACTCGCCCGATTACAACGGTATGTGTATTTTTGCCCTAGGCCATTCTGGATAAGCGTTTGGAGCAGCAGAATTGCGAAAAATTTTTTGCCTTCTCAACCATTTCTTAGCTTCAAACTCCGATATCTCGCGAACGGATTGACCTAACCCAAAAATTCCCATTGCATCTGAAAGTAGAAACTCGCCCGATTACAACGGTATGCGTATTTTTTCCCTAGGCCATTCTGGTTAAGCGTTTGGAGCAGCAGAATTGCGAGAAATTTGTTTCCTTCACAACCATTTCTTGGATTCAAACTCCCATATCTCGCGAACGGATTGACATAACCCAAAAATTCCTGTTGCATCAGAAAGTAGAAACTCGCCCGATTACAGCGGTATGTGTATTTTTTCCCTAGGATATTCTGGTTAAGCGTTTGGAGCAGCAGAATTGCGAAAAATTTTTTGCATCTCAAACATTTCTTGGCTTCAAACTCCCATATCTCGCGAACGGATTGACCTAACCCAAAAATTCCTATTGCATCTGAAAGTAGAAACTCGCCCGATTACAACGGTACGTGTATTTTCTCCCTAGGCCATTCTGGTTAAGCGTTTGGAGCAGCAGAATTGCGAAAAATTTTTTGCCTTATCAACCATTCCTTGGCTTCAAACTCCCATATCTTGCGAACGGATTTACCTAACCCAAAAATTCCTATTGCATCTGAAAGTAGAAACTCGCCCGATTACAACGGTATGTGTATTTTTGCCCTAGGCCATTCTGGTTAAGCGTTTGGAGCAGCAGAATTGCGAAAAATTTTTTGCCTTCTCAACCATTTCTTAGCTTCAAACTCCCATATCTCGCGAACGGATTGACCTAACCCAAAAATTCCTATTGCATCTGAAAGTAGAAACTCTCCCGATTACAACGGTATGTGTATTTTTTCCCTAGGCCATTCTGGTTAAGCGTTTGGAGCAGCAGAATTGCGAAAAATTTGTTTCCTTCACAACCATTTCTTGGCTTCAAACTCCCATATCTCGCGAACGGATTGACCTAACCCTAAAATTCCTATTGCATCTGAAAGTAGAAACTCGCCCGATTACAACGGTATGTGGATTTTTTCCCTAGGCCATTCTGGTTAAGCGTTTGGAGCAGCAGAATTGCGAGAAATTTGTTTCCTTCACAACCATTTCTTGGATTCAAACTCCCATATCTCGCGAACGGATTGACATAACCCAAAAATTCCTGTTGCATCAGAAAGTAGAAACTCGCCCGATTACAGCGGTATGTGTATTTTTTCCCTAGGATATTCTGGTTAAGCGTTTGGAGCAGCAGAATTGCGAAAAATTTTTTCCATCTCAAACATTTCTTGGCTTCAAACTCCCATATCTCGCGAACGGATTGACCTAACCCAAAAATTCCTATTGCATCTGAAAGTAGAAACTCTCCCGATTACAACGGTATGTGTATTTTTTCCCTAGGCCATTCTGGTTAAGCGTTTGGAGCAGCAGAATTGCGAAAAATTTGTTTCCTTCACAACCATTTCTTGGATTCAAACTCCCATATCTCGCGAACGGATTGACATAACCCAAAAATTCCTGTTGCATCCGAAAGTAGAAACTCGCCCGATTACAGCGGTATGTGTATTTTTTCCCTAGGATATTCTGGTTAAGCGTTTGGAGCAGCAGAATTGCGAAAAATTTTTTGCCTTATCAACCATTTCTTGGTTTCAAACTCCCATATCTCGCGAACGGATTTACCTAACCCAAAAATTCCTGTTGCATCAGAAAGCAGAATCTCGCCCGATTACAACGGTATGCGTATTTTTTCCCTAGTCCTTTCTGGTTAAGCGTTTGGAGCAGCAGAAATGTGAACAATTTGTTCTCTTCTCAACCATTTCTTAGCTTCCAACTCCCATATCTCGCGAATGGATTGACCTAACCCAAAAATTCCTATTGCATTTGATAGTAGAAACTCGCCCGATTACAACGGTACGTGTATTTTTCCTCTACGCCATTCTGGTTAAGCGATTGGAGCAGCAGAAGTGCGAAAAATTTGTTGTCTTGACAACCATTTCTTAGCTTCAAAGTCCCATATCTCGCGAACGGATTGACCTAACCCAAAAATTCCTATTGCATCTGAAAGTAGACACTCGCCCGATTACAACGGTATGTGCATTTTTTCCCTAGGCCATTCTGGTTAAGCGTTTGGAGCAGCAGAATTGCGAAAAATTTTTTGCCTTCTCAACCATTTCTTGGTTTCAAACTCCCATATCTCGCGAACGGATTTACCTAACCCAAAAATTCCTGTTGCATCAGAAAGCAGAATCTCCCCCGATTACAACGGTATGCGTATTTTTTCCCTAGTCCTTTCTGGTTAAGCGTTTGGAGCAGCAGAAATGTGAACAATTTGTTCTCTTCTCAACCATTTCTTAGCTTCCAACTCCCATATCTCGCGAATGGATTGACCTAACCCAAAAATTCCTATTGCATTTGATAGTAGAAACTCGCCCGATTACAACGGTACGTGTATTTTTCCTCTACGCCATTCTGGTTAAGCGATTGGAGCAGCAGAAGTGCGAAAAATTTGTTGTCTTGACAACCATTTCTTAGCTTCAAAGTCCCATATCTCGCGAACGGATTGACCTAACCCAAAAATTCCTATTGCATCTGAAAGTAGAAACTCGCCCGATTACAACGGTACGTGTATTTTTTCCCTAGGCCATTCTGGTTAAGCGTTTGGAGCAGCAGAATTGCGAAAAATTTTTTGCCTTATCAACCATTTCTTGGCTTCAAACTCCCATATCTCGCGAACGGATTTACCTAACCCAAAAATTCCTGTTGCATCATAAAGCAGAAACTCGCCCGATTACAACGGTATGCGTATTTTTTCCCTAGTCCATTCTGGTTAAGCGTTTGGAGCAGCAGAATTGCGAACAATTTGTTCTCTTCTCAACCATTTCTTAGCTTCCAACTCCCATATCTCGCGAACGGATTGACCTAACCCAAAAATTCCTATTGCATTTGATAGTAGAAACTCGCCCGATTACAACGGTATGCGTATTTTTTCCCTTGGCCATTCTGCTTAAGCGTTTGGAGCAGCAGAATTGCGAAAAATTTGTTCTCTTCTCAACCATTTCTTAGCTTCCAACTCCCATATCTCGCGAACGGATTGACCCAACCCAAAAATTCCTATTGCATCTGAAAGTAGAAACTCGCCCGATTACAACGGTACGTGTATTTTTTCCCTAGTCCATTCTGGTTAAGCGTTTGGAGCAGCAGAATTGCGAACAATTTGTTCTCTTCTCAACCATTTCTTAGCTTCCAACTCCCATATCTCGCGAACGGATTGACCTAACCCAAAAATTCCTATTGCATTTGATAGTGGAAACTCGCCCGATTACAACGGTACGTTTATTTTTCCCCTAGGCCATTCTGGTTAAGCGATTGGAGCAGCAGAAGTGCGAAAAATTTGTTGTCTTGACAACCACTTCTTAGATTCAAAGTCCCATATCTCGCGAACGGATTGACCTAACCCAAAAATTCCTATTGCATCTGAAAGTAGAAACTCGCCCGATTACAACGGTATGTGTATTTTTTCCCTAGGCCATTCTGGTTAAGCGTTTGAAGCAGCAGAATTGCGAAAAATTTTTTGCCTTCTCAACCATTTCTTGGCTTCAAACACCCATATCTCGCGAACGGATTGACCTAACCCAAAAATTCCTGTTGCGTCTGAAAGTAGAAACTCGCCCGATTACAACGATATGCGTATTTTTTCCCTAGTCCATTCTGGTTAAGCGTTTGGAGCAGCAGAATTGCGAACAATTTGTTCTCTTCTCAACCATTTCTTAGCTTCCAACTCCCATATCTCGCGAACGGATTGACCTAACCCAAAAATTCCTGTTGCGTCTGAAAGTAGAAACTCGCCCGATTACAACGGTATGTGTATTTTTTCCCTAGGCCATTCTGGTTAAGCGTTTGAAGCAGCAGAATTGCGAAAAATTTTTTGCCTTCTCAACCATTTCTTGGCTTCAAACTCCCATATCTCGCGAACGGATTGACCTAACCCAAAAATTCCTATTGCATCTGAAAGTAGAAACTCGCCCGATTACAACGGTATGTGTATTTTTTCCCTAGGCCATTCTGGTTAAGCGTTTGGAGCAGCAGAAGTGCGAAAAATTTGTTGTCTCCTCAACCATTTCTTAGCTTCAAACTCCCATATCTCGCGAATGGATTGACCTAACCCAAAAATTCCTATTGCATCTGAAAGTAGAAACTCGCCCGATTACAACGGTATATGTATTTTTTCCCTAGTCCTTTCTGGTTAAGCGTTTGGAGCAGCAGAAATGTGAACAATTTGTTCTCTTCTCAACCATTTCTTAGCTTCCAACTCGCATATCTCGCGAAGGGATTGACCTAACCCAAAAATTCCTATTGCATTTGATAGTAGAAACTGGCCCGATTACAACGGTACGTGTATTTTTCCCCTACGCCATTCTGGTTAAGCGATTGGAGCAGCAGAAGTGCGAAAAATTTGTTGTCTTGACAACCATTTCTTAGCTTCAAACTCCCATATCTCGCGAATGGATTGACCTAACCCAAAAATTCCTATTGCATTTGATAGTAGAAACTCGCCCGATTACAACGGTACGTGTATTTTTCCTCTACGCCATTCTGGTTAAGCGATTGGAGCAGCAGAAGTGCGAAAAATTTGTTGTCTTGACAACCATTTCTTAGCTTCAAAGTCCCATATCTCGCGAACGGATTGACCTAACCCAAAAATTCCTATTGCATCTGAAAGTAGACACTCGCCCGATTACAACGGTATGTGCATTTTTTCCCTAGGCCATTCTGGTTAAGCGTTTGGAGCAGCAGAATTGCGAAAAATTTTTTGCCTTCTCAACCATTTCTTGGCTTCAAACTCCCATATCTCGCGAACGGATTGACCTAACCCAAAAATTCCTGTTGCGTCTGAAAGTAGAAACTCGCCCGGTTACAACGGTATGTGTATTTTTTCCCCAGGCCATTCTGGTTAAGCGTTTGGAGCAGCGGAAGTGCGAAAAATTTGTTGTCTCCTCAACCATTTCTTAGCTTCAAACTCCCATATCTCGCGAATGGATTGACCTAACCCAAAAATTCCTATTGCATCTGAAAGTAGAAACTCGCCCGATTACAACGGTATATGTATTTTTTCCCTAGGCCATTCTGGTTAAGCGTTTGGAGCAGCGGAAGTGCGAAAAATTTGTTGTCTCCTCAACCATTTCTTAGCTTCAAACTCCCATATCTCGCGAATGGATTGACCTAACCCAAAAATTCCTATTGCATTTGATAGTAGAAACTCGCCCGATTACAACGGTACGTGTATTTTTCCCCTACGCCATTCTGGTTAAGCGATTGGAGCAGCAGAAGTGCGAAAAATTTGTTGTCTTGACAACCATTTCTTAGCTTCAAAGTCCCATATCTCGCGAACGGATTGACCTAACCCAAAAATTCCTATTGCATCTGAAAGTAGAAACTCGCCCGATTACAACTGTATGTGTATTTTTTCCCTAGGCCATTCTGGTTAAGCGTTTGGAGCAGCAGAATTGCGAAAAATTTGTTCTCTTCTCAACCATTTCTTAGCTTCCAACTCCCATATCTCGTGAACGGATTGACCTAACCCAAAAATTCCTATTGCATTTGATAGTAGAAACTCGCCCGATTACAACGGTACGTGTATTTTTCCCCTACGCCATTCTGGTTAAGCGATTGGAGCAGCAGAAGTGCGAAAAATTTTTTGCCTTCTCAACCATTTCTTGGCTTCAAACTCCCATATCTCGCGAACGGATTGACCTAACCCAAAAATTCCTGTTGCGTCTGAAAGTAGAAACTCGCCCGATTACAACGGTATGCGTATTTTTTCCCTAGTCCATTCTGGTTAAGCGTTTGGAGCAGCAGAATTGCGAAAAATTTGTTCTCTTCTCAACCACTTCTTAGCTTCCAACTCCCATATCTCGCGAACGGATTGACCTAACCCAAAAATTCCTGTTGCGTCTGAAAGTAGAAACTCGCCCGGTTACAACGGTATGCGTATTTTTTCCCTAGTCCATTCTGGTTAAGCGTTTGGAGCAGCAGAATTGCGAAAAATCTTTTGCCTTCTCAACCATTTCTTAGCTTCCAACTCCCATATCTCGCGAACGGATTGACCTAACCCAAAAATTCCTATTGCATTTGATAGTAGAAACTCGCCCGATTACAACGGTACGTGTATTTTTCCCCTACGCCATTCTGGTTAAGCGATTGGAGCAGCAGAAGTGCGAAAAATTTGTTGTCTTGACAACCATTTCTTAGCTTCAAAGTCCAATATCTCGCGAACGGATTGACCTAACCCAAAAATTCCTATTGCATCTGAAAGTAGAAACTCGCCCGATTACAACGGTATGTGTATTTTTTCCCTAGGCCATTCTGGTTAAACGTTTGGAGCAGCAGAATTGTGAAAAATTTTTTGCCTTCTCTACCATTTCTTGGCTTCAAACACCCATATCTCGCGAACGGATTGACCTAACCCAAAAATTCCTATTGCATCTGAAAGTAGAAACTCGCCCGATTACAACGGTATGTGTATTTTTTCCCTAGGCCATTCTGGTTAAGCGTTTGGAGCAGCAGAATTGCGAAAAATTTTTTGCCTTCTCAACCATTTCTTGGCTTCAAACTCCCATATCTCGCGAACGGATTGACCTAACCCAAAAATTCCTGTTGCGTCTGAAAGTAGAAACTCGCCCGGTTACAACGGTATGTGTATTTTTTCCCTAGGCCATTCTGGTTAAGCGTTTGGAGCAGCGGAAGTGCGAACAATTTGTTCTCTTCTCAACCATTTCTTAGCTTCCAACTCCCATATCTCGCGAACGGATTGACCTAACCCAAAAATTCCTATTGCATTTGACAGTAGAAACTCGCCCGAATACAACGGTATGTGTATTTTTCCCTAGGCCATTCTGCTTAAGCGTTTGGAGCAGCAGAATTGCGAAAAATTTGTTCTCTTCTCAACCATTTCTTAGCTTCCAACTCCCATATCTCGCGAACGGATTGACCTAACCCAAAAATTCTTATTGCATTTGATAGTGGAAACTCGCCCGATTACAACGGTACGTTTATTTTTCCCCTAGGCCATTCTGGTTAAGCGATTGGAGCAGCAGAAGTGCGAAAAATGTGTTGTCTTGTCAACCATTTCTTAGCTTCCAACTCCCATATCTCGCGAACGGATTGACCTAACCCAAAAATTCCTATTGCATCTGAAAGTAGAAACTCGCCCGATTACAACGGTACGTGTATTTTTTCCCTAGGCCATTCTGGTTAAGCGTTTGGAGCAGCAGAATTGCGAAAAATTTTTTGCCTTATCAACCATTTCTTGGCTTCAAACTCCCATATCTCGCGAACGGATTTACCTAACCCAAAAATTCCTGTTGCGTCTGAAAGTAGAAACTCGCCCGATTACAACGATATGCGTATTTTTTCCCTAGTCCATTCTGGTTAAGCGTTTGGAGCAGCAGAATTGCGAACAATTTGTTCTCTTCTCAACCATTTCTTAGCTTCCAACTCCCATATCTCGCGAACGGATTGACCTAACCCAAAAATTCCTGTTGCGTCTGAAAGTAGAAACTCGCCCGATTACAACGGTATGTGTATTTTTTCCCTAGGCCATTCTGGTTAAGCGTTTGAAGCAGCAGAATTGCGAAAAATTTTTTGCCTTCTCAACCATTTCTTGGCTTCAAACTCCCATATCTCGCGAACGGATTGACCTATCCCAAAAATTCCTATTGCATCTGGAAGTAGAAACTCGCCCGATTACAACGGTATGTGTATTTTTGCCCTAGGCCATTCTGGTTAAGCGTTTGGAGCAGCAGAATTGCGAAAAATTTTTTTGCCTTCTCAACCATTTCTTAGCTTCAAACTCCCATATCACGCGAACGGATTGACCTAACCCAAAAATTCCTATTGCATCTGAAAGTAGAAACTCGCCCGATTACAACGGTATGTGTATTTTTTCCCTAGGCCATTCTGGTTAAGCGTTTGGAGCAGCAGAATTGCGAAAAATTTGTTTCCTTCACAACCATTTCTTGGATTCAAACTCCCATATCTCGCGAACGGATTGACATACCCCAAAAATTCCTGTTGCATCAGAAAGTAGAAACTCGCCCGATTACAACGGCATGTGTATTTTTTCCCTAGGCCATTCTGGTTAAGCGTTTGAAGCAGCAGAATTGCGAAAAATTTTTTGCCTTCTCAACCATTTCTTAGCTTCAAACTCCCATATCACGCGAACGGATTGACCTAACCCAAAAATTCCTATTGCATCTGAAAGTAGAAACTCGCCCGATTACAACGGTATGTGTATTTTTGCCCTAGTCCATTCTGGTTAAGCGTTTGGAGCAGCAGAAGTGTGAACAATTTGTTCTCTTCTCAACCATTTCTTAGCTTCCAACTCCCATATCTCGCGAACGGATTGACCTAACCCAAAAATTCCTATTGCATTTGATAGTAGAAACTCGCCCGATTACAACGGTACGTGTATTTTTCCCCTACGCCATTCTGGTTAAGCGATTGGAGCAGCAGAAGTGCGAAAAATTTGTTGTCTTGACAACCATTTCTTAGCTTCAAAGTCCCATATCTCGCGAACGGATTGACCTAACGCAAAAATTCCTATTGCATCTGAAAGTAGAAACTCGCCCGATTACAACGGTATGTGTATTTTTTCCCTAGGCCATTCTGGTTAAACGTTTGGAGCAGCAGAATTGTGGAAAATTTTTTGCCTTCTCTACCATTTCTTGGCTTCAAACTCCCATATCTCGCGAACGGATTGACCTAACCCAAAAATTCCTATTGCATCTGAAAGCAGAAACACGCCCGATTACAACGGTGTGTGTATTTTTTCCCTAGGCCATTCTGGTTAAGCGTTTGGAGCAGCAGAATTGCGAACAATTTGTTCTCTTCTCAACCATTTCTTAGCTTCCAACTCCCATATCTCGCGAACGGATTGACCTAACCCAAAAATTCCTATTGCATTTGATAGTAGAAACTCGCCCGATTACAACGGTACGTGTATTTTTCCCCTAGGCCATTCTGGTTAAGCGATTGGAGCAGCAGAAGTGCGAAAAATTTGTTGTCTTGACAACCATTTCTTAGATTCAAAGTCCCATATCTCGCGAACGGATTGACCTAACCCAAAAATTCCTATTGCATCTGAAAGTAGAAACTCGCCCGATTACAACGGTATGTGTATTTTTTCCCTAGGCCATTCTGGTTATGCGTTTGAAGCAGCAGAATTGCGAAAAATTTTTTGCCTTCTCAACCATTTCTTGGCTTCAAACTCCCATATCTCGCGAACGGATTGACCTAACCCAAAAATTCCTATTGTAACTGAAAGTAGAAACTCGCCCGATTACAACGGTTTGTGTATTTTTTCCCTAGGCCATTCTGGTTAAGCTTTTGAAGCAGCAGAACTGCGAAAAATTTTTTGCCTTCTCAACCATTTCTTGGCTTCAAACTCCCATATCTCGCGAACGGATTGACCTAACCCTAAAATTCCTATCGCATCTGAAAGTAGAAACTCGCCCGATTACATCGGTATGTGTATTTTTTCCCTAGGCCATTCTGCTTAAGCGTTTGAAGCAGCAGAATTGCGACAAAATTTTTTGCCTTCTCAACCATTTCTTGGCTTCAAACTCCCATATCTCGCGAACGGATTGACCTATCCCAAAAATTCCTATTGCATCTGAAAGTAGAAACTCGCCCGATTACAACGGTACGTGTATTTTTCCCCTACGCCATTCTGGTTAAGCGATTGGAGCAGCAGAAGTGCGAAAAATTTGTTGTCTTGACAACCATTTCTTAGCTTCAAAGTCCCATATCTCGCGAACGGATTGACCTAACCCAAAAATTCCTATTGCATCTGAAAGCAGAAACACGCCCGATTACAACGGTGTGTGTATTTTTTCCCTAGGCCATTCTGGTTAAGCGTTTGGAGCAGCAGAATTGCGAACAATTTGTTCTCTTCTCAACCATTTCTTAGTTTCCAACTCCCATATCTCGCGAACGGATTGACCTAACCCAAAAATTCCTATTGCATTTGATAGTAGAAACTCGCCCGATTACAACGGTACGTGTATTTTTCCCCTAGGCCATTCTGGTTAAGCGATTGGAGCAGCAGAAGTGCGAAAAATTTGTTGTCTTGACAACCATTTCTTAGATTCAAAGTCCCATATCTCGCGAACGGATTGACCTAACCCAAAAATTCCTATTGCATCTGAAAGTAGAAACTCGCCCGATTACAACGGTATGTGTATTTTTTCCCTAGGCCATTCTGGTTATGCGTTTGAAGCAGCAGAATTGCGAAAAATTTTTTGCCTTCTCAACCATTTCTTGGCTTCAAACTCCCATATCTCGCGAACGGATTGACCTAACCCAAAAATTCCTATTGTAACTGAAAGTAGAAACTCGCCCGATTACAACGGTTTGTGTATTTTTTCCCTAGGCCATTCTGGTTAAGCTTTTGAAGCAGCAGAATTGCGACAAAATTTTTTGCCTTCTCAACCATTTCTTGGCTTCAAACTCCCATATCTCGCGAACGGATTGACCTATCCCAAAAATTCCTATTGCATCTGAAAGTAGAAACTCGTCCGATTACAACGGTACGTGTATTTTTCCCCTACGCCATTCTGGTTAAGCGATTGGAGCAGCAGAAGTGCGAAAAATTTGTTGTCTTGACAACCATTTCTTAGCTTCAAAGTCCCATATCTCGCGAACGGATTGACCTAACCCAAAAATTCCTATTGCATCTGAAAGTAGAAACTCGCCCGATTACAACGGTATGTGTATTTTTTCCCTAGGCCATTCTGGTTAAGCGTTTGGAGCAGCAGAATTGCTCAAAATTTGTTTCCTTCACAACCATTTCTTGGATTCAAACTCCCATATCTCGCGAACGGATTGACATAACCCCAAAATTCCTGTTGCATCAGAAAGCAGAAACTCGCCCGATTACAACGGTATGCGTATTTTTTCCCTAGTCCATTCTGGTTAAGCGTTTGGAGCAGCAGAAGTGTGAACAATTTGTTCTCTTCTCAACCATTTCTTAGCTTCCAACTCCCATATCTCGCGAACGGATTGACCTAACCCAAAAATTCCTATTGCATTTGATAGTAGAACCTGGCCCGATTACAACGGTACGTGTATTTTTCCCCTACGCCATTCTGGTTAAGCGATTGGAGCAGCAGAAGTGCGAAAAATTTGTTGTCTTGACAACCATTTCTTAGCTTCAAACTCCCATATCTCGCGAATGGATTGACCTAACCCAAAAATTCCTATTGCATTTGATAGTAGAAACTCGCCCGATTACAACGGTACGTGTATTTTTCCCCTACGCCATTCTGGTTAAGCGCTTGGAGCAGCAGAAGTGCGAAAAATTTGTTGTCTTGACAACCATTTCTTAGCTTCAAAGTCCCATATCTCGCGAACGGATTGACCTAACGCAAAAATTCCTATTGCATCTGAAAGTAGAAACTCGCCCGATTACAACGGTATGCGTATTTTTTCCCTAGTCCATTCTGGTTAAGCGTTTGGAGCAGCAGAATTGCGAACAATTTGTTCTCTTCTCAACCATTTCTTAGCTTCCAACTCCCATATCTCGCGAACGGATTGACCTAACCCAAAAATTCCTATTGCATCTGAAAGTAAAAACTCGCCCGATTACAACGGTACGTGTATTTTTTCCCTAGGCCATTCTGGTTAAGCGTTTGGAGCAGCAGAATTGCGAAAAATTTTTTGCCTTATCAACCACTTCTTGGCTTGAAACTCCCATATCTCGCGAACGGATTTACCTAACCCAAAAATTCCTGTTGCATCAGAAAGCAGAAACTCGCCCGATTACAACGGTATGCGTATTTTTTCCCTAGTCCATTCTGGTTAAGCGTTTGGAGCAGCAGAATTGCGAACAATTTGTTCTCTTCTCAACCATTTCTTAGCTTCCAACTCCCATATCTCGCGAACGGATTGACCTAACCCAGAAATTCCTATTGCATTTGATAATAGAAACTCGCCCGATTACAACGGTACGTGTATTTTTCCCCTAGGCCATTCTGGTTAAGCGATTGGAGCAGCAGAAGTGCGAAAAATTTGTTGTCTTGACAACCATTTCTTAGCTTCAAAGTCCCATATCTCGCGAACGGATTGACCTAACCCAAAAATTCCTATTGCATCTGAAAGTAGAAACTCGCCCGATTACAAAGGTATGTGTATTTTTTCCCTAGGCCATTCTGGTTAAGCGTTTGGAGCAGCAGAATTGCGAAAAATTTGTTGTCTTCTCAACCATTTCTTGGCTTCAAACTCCCATATCTCGCGAACGGATTGACCTAACCCAAAAATTGCTGTTGCATCTGAAAGTAGAAACTCGCCCGATTACAACGGTATGTGTATTTTTTCCCTAGGCCATTCTGGTTAAGCGTTTGGAGCAGCAGAATTGCGAAAAATTTTTTGTCTTCTCAACCATTTCTTAGCTTCAAACTCCCATATCTCGCGAACGGATTGACCTAACCCAAAAATTCCTATTGCATTTGAAAGTAGAAACTCGCCCGATTACAACGGTACGTGTATTTCTCCCCTAGGCCATTCTGGTTAAGCGATTGGAGCAGCAGAATTGCGAAAAATTTGTTGTCTTCTCAACCATTTCTTAGATTCAAAGTCCCATATCTCGCGAACGGATTGACCAAACCCAAAAATTCCTTCTGCGTTTGAAAGTAGAAACTCGCCCGATTACAACGGTATGTGTATTTTCTCCCTAGGCCATTCTGGTTAAGCGTCTGGAGCAGCAGAATTGCGAAAAATTATTTGTCTTCTCAACCATTACTTGGCTTCAAACTCCCATATCTCCCGAACGGATTGACCTAACCCAAAATTTGCTGTTGCATCTGAAAGTAGAAACTCGCCCGATTACAACGGTATGTGTATTTTTTCCCTAGGCCATTCTGGTTAAGCGTTTGGAGCAGCAGAATTGCGAAAAATTTGTTGTCTTCTCAACCATTTCTTGGCTTCAAACTCCCATATCTCGCGAACGGATTGACCTAACCCAAAAATTGCTGTTGCATCTGAAAGTAGAAACTCGCCCGATTACAACGGTATGTGTATTTTTTCCCTAGGCCATTCTGGTTAAGCGTTTGGAGCAGCAGAATTGCGAACAATTTGTCCACTTCTCAACCATTTCTTAGCTTCCAACTCCCATATCTCGCGAACTGATTGACCTAACCCAAAAATTCCTATTGCATTTGAAAGTAGAAACTCGCCCGATTACAACGGTACGTGTATTTTTCCCCTAGGCCATTCTGGTTAAGCGATTGGAGCAGCAGAAGTGCGAAAAATTTGTTGTCTTGTCAACCATTTCTTAGCTTTAAAGTCCCATATCTCGCGAACGGATTATCCTAACCCAAAAATTCCTATTGTAACTGAAAGTAGAAACTCGCCCGATTACAACGGTATGCGTATTTTTTCCCTTGGCCATTCTGCTTCAGCGTTTGGAGCAGCAGAATTGCGAAAAATTTGTTCTCTTCTCAACCATTTCTTAGCTTCCAACTCCCATATCTCGCGAACGGATTGACCTAACCCAAAAATTCCTATTGCATCTGAAAGTAAAAACTCGCCCGATTACAACGGCACGTGTATTTTTTCCCTAGGCCATTCTGGTTAAGCGTTTGGAGCAGCAGAATTGCGAAAAATTTTTTGCCTTATCAACCACTTCTTGGCTTGAAACTCCCATATCTCGCGAACGGATTTACCTAACCCAAAAATTCCTGTTGCATCAGAAAGCAGAAACTCGCCCGATTACAACGCTATGCGTATTTTTTCCCTAGTCCATTCTGGTTAAGCGTTTGGAGCAGCAGAATTGCGAACAATTTGTTCTCTTCTCAACCATTTCTTAGCTTCCAACTCCCATATCTCGCGAACGGATTGACCTAACCCAAAAATTCCTATTGCATTTGATAATAGAAACTCGCCCGATTACAACGGTACGTGTATTTTTCCCCTAGGCCATTCTGGTTAAGCGATTGGAGCAGCAGAAGTGCGAAAAATTTGTT
Organism: Ptiloglossa arizonensis; assembly: GCF_051014685.1. Lineage (NCBI taxonomy): Eukaryota > Metazoa > Arthropoda > Insecta > Hymenoptera > Colletidae > Ptiloglossa > Ptiloglossa arizonensis. The sequence goes on along the minus strand of NW_027478778.1, from coordinate 368,965 downwards.
GTCTTCTCAACCATTTCTTGGCTTCAAACTCCCATATCTCGCGAACGGATTGACCTAACCCAAAAATTGCTGTTGCATCTGAAAGTAGAAACTCGCCCGATTACAACGGTATGTGTATTTTTTCCCTAGGCCATTCTGGTTAAGCGTTTGGAGCAGCAGAATTGCGAAAAATTTTTTGTCTTCTCAACCATTTCTTAGCTTCAAACTCCCATATCTCGCGAACGGATTGACCTAACCCAAAAATTCCTATTGCATTTGAAAGTAGAAACTCGCCCGATTACAACGGTACGTGTATTTCTCCCCTAGGCCATTCTGGTTAAGCGATTGGAGCAGCAGAATTGCGAAAAATTTGTTGTCTTCTCAACCATTTCTTAGATTCAAAGTCCCATATCTCGCGAACGGATTGACCAAACCCAAAAATTCCTTCTGCGTTTGAAAGTAGAAACTCGCCCGATTACAACGGTATGTGTATTTTCTCCCTAGGCCATTCTGGTTAAGCGTCTGGAGCAGCAGTATTGCGAAAAATTATTTGTCTTCTCAACCATTTCTTGGCTTCAAACTCCCATATCTCGCGAACGGATTGACCTAACCCAAAATTTGCTGTTGCATCTGAAAGTAGAAACTCGCCCGATTACAACGGTATGTGTATTTTTTCCCTAGGCCATTCTGGTTAAGCGTTTGGAGCAGCAGAATTGCGAAAAATTTGTTGTCTTCTCAACCATTTCTTGGCTTCAAACTCCCATATCTCGCGAACGGATTGACCTAACCCAAAAATTGCTGTTGCATCTGAAAGTAGAAACTCGCCCGATTACAACGGTATGTGTATTTTTTCCCTAGGCCATTCTGGTTAAGCGATTGGAGCAGCAGAAGTGCGAAAAATTTGTTGCCTTGACAACCATTTCTTAGCTTCAAAGTCCCATATCTCGCGAATGGATTGACCTAACCCAAAAATTCCTATTGCATTTGATAGTAGAAACTCGCCCGATTACAACGGTACGTGTATTTTTCCCCTACGCCAGTCTGGTTAAGCGATTGGAGCAGCAGAAGTGCGAAAAATGTGTTGCCTTGACAACCATTTCTTGGCTTCAAAGTCCCATATCTCGCGAACGGATTGACCTAACCCAAAAATTCCTATTGCATCTGAAAGTAGAAACTCGCCCGATTACAACGGTATGTGTATTTTTTCCCTAGGCCATTCTGGTTAAGCGTTTGGAGCAGCAGAATTGCGAAAAATTTGTTTCCTTCACAACCATTTCTTGGATTCAAACTCCCATATCTCGCGAACGGATTGACATAACCCAAAAATTCCTGTTGCATCAGAAAGCAGAAACTCGCCCGATTACAACGGTATGCGTATTTTTTCCCTAGTCCATTCTGGTTAAGCGTTTGGAGCAGCAGAAATGTGAACAATTTGTTCTCTTCTCCACCATTTCTTAGCTTCCAACTCCCATATCTCGCGAACGGATTGACCTAACCCAAAAATTCTTATTGCATTTGATAGTAGAAACTCGCCCGATTACAACGGTACGTGTATTTTTCCCCTACGCCATTCTGGTTAAGCGATTGGAGCAGCAGAAGTGCGAAAAATTTGTTGTCTTGACAACCATTTCTTAGCTTCAAAGTCCCATATCTCGCGAACGGATTGACCTAACCCAAAAATTCCTATTGCATCTGAAAGCAGAAACTCGCCCGATTACAACGGTATGTGTATTTTTTCCCTAGGCCATTCTGGTTAAGCGTTTGGAGCAGCAGAATTGCGAAAAATTTGTTGCCTTCTCAACCATTTCTTGGCTTCAAACTCCCATATCTCGCGAACGGATTGACCTAACCCAAAAATTCTGTTGCGTCTGAAAGTAGAAACTCGCCCGGTTACAACGGTATGTGTATTTTTTCCCTAGGCCATTCTGGTTAAGCGTTTGGAGCAGCGGAAGTGCGAAAAATTTGTTTCCTTCACAACCATTTCTTGGATTCAAACTCCCATATCACGCGAACGGATTGACATAACCCAAAAATTCCTGTTGCATCAGAAAGCAGAAACTCGCCCGATTACAACGGTATGCGTATTTTTTCCCTAGTCCATTCTGGTTAAGCGTTTGGAGCAGCAGAAATGTGAACAATTTGTTCTCTTCTCCACCATTTCTTAGCTTCCAACTCCCATATCTCGCGAACGGATTGACCTAACCCAAAAATTCTTATTGCATTTGATAGTAGAAACTCGCCCGATTACAACGGTACGTGTATTTTTCCCCTACGCCATTCTGGTTAAGCGATTGGAGCAGCAGAAGTGCGAAAAATTTGTTGTCTTGACAACCATTTCTTAGCTTCAAAGTCCCATATCTCGCGAACGGATTGACCTAACCCAAAAATTCCTATTGCATCTGAAAGCAGAAACTCGCCCGATTACAACGGTATGTGTATTTTTTCCCTAGGCCATTCTGGTTAAGCGTTTGGAGCAGCAGAATTGCGAAAAATTTTTTGCCTTCTCAACCATTTCTTGGATTCAAACTCCCATATCTCGCGAACCGATTGACCTAACCCAAAAATTCTGTTGCGTCTGAAAGTAGAAACTCGCCCGGTTACAACGGTATGTGTATTTTTTCCCTAGGCCATTCTGGTTAAGCGTTTGGAGCAGCAGAATTGCGAACAATTTGTTCTCTTCTCAACCATTTCTTAGCTTCCAACTCCCATATCTCGCGAACGGATTGACCTAACCCAAAAATTCCTATTGCATTTGAAAGTAGAAACTCGCCCGATTACAACGGTACGTGTATTTTTCCCCTAGGCCATTCTGGTTAAGCGATTGGAGCAGCAGAAGTGCGAAAAATTTGTTGTCTTGTCAACCATTTCTTAGCTTTAAAGACCCATATCTCGCGAACGGATTAACCTAACCCAAAAATTCCTATTGTAACTGAAAGTAGAAACTCGCCCGATTACAAGGGTATGCGTATTTTTTCCCTAGTCCGTTCTGGTTAAGCGTTTGGAGCAGCAGAATTGCGAACAATTTGTTCTCTTCACAACCATTTCTTAGCTTCCAACTCCCATATCTCGCGAACGGATTGACCTAACACAAAAATTGCTATTGCATTTGATAGTAGAAACTCGCCCGATTACAACGGTACGTGTATTTTTCCCCTAGGCCATTCTGGTTAAGCGATTGGAGCAGCAGAAGTGCGAAAAATTTGTTGTCTTGACAACCATTTCTTAGATTCAAAGTCCCATATCTCGCGAACGGATTGACCTAACCCAAAAATTCCTATTGCATCTGAAAGGAGAAACTCGCCCGATTACAACGGTATGTGTATTTTTTCCCTAGGCCATTCTGGATAAGCGTTTGGAGCAGCAGAATTGTGAAAAATTTTTTGCCTTCTCTACCATTCCTTGGCTTCAAACTCCCATATCTCGCGAACGGATTGAACTAACCCAAAAATTCCTATTGCATCTGAAAGTAGAAACTCGCCCGATTACAACGGTATGTGTATTTTTTCCCTAGGCCATTCTGGTTAAGCGTTTGGAGCAGCAGAATTGCGAAAAATTTTTTGTCTTCTCAACCATTTCTTGGCTTCAAGCTCCCATATCTCGCGAACGGATTGACCTAACCCAAAAATTGCTGTTGCATCTGAAAGTAGAAACTCGCCCGATTACAACGGTATGTGTATTTTTTCCCTAGGCCATTCTGGTTAAGCGTTTGGAGCAGCAGAATTGCGAACAATTTGTTCTCTTCTCAACCATTTCTTAGCTTCCAACTCCCATATCTCGCGAACGGATTGACCTAACCCAAAAATTCCTATTGCATTTGAAAGTAGAAACTCGCCCGATTACAACGGTACGTGTATTTTTCCCCTAGGCCATTCTGGTTAAGCGATTGGAGCAGCAGAAGTGCGAAAAGTTTGTTGTCTTGTCAACCATTTCTTAGCTTTAAAGTCCCATATCTCGCGAACGGATTAACCTAACCCAAAAATTCCTATTGTAACTGAAAGTAGAAACTCGCCCGATTACAACGGTATGCGTATTTTTTCCCTTGGCCATTCTGCTTCAGCGTTTGGAGCAGCAGAATTGCGAAAAATTTGTTCTCTTCTCAACCATTTCTTAGCTTCCAACTCCCATATCTCGCGAACGGATTGACCTAACCCAAAAATTCCTATTGCATCTGAAAGTAAAAACTCGCCCGATTACAACGGTACGTGTATTTTTCCCTAGGCCATTCTGGTTAAGCGTTTGGAGCAGCAGAATTGCGAAAAATTTTTTGCCTTATCAACCATTTCTTGGCTTCAAACTCCCATATCTCGCGAACGGATTTACCTAACCCAAAAATTCCTGTTGCATCAGAAAGCAGAAACTCGCCCGATTACAACGGTATGCGTATTTATTCCCTAGTCTATTCTGGTTAAGCGTTTGGAGCAGCAGAATTGCGAACAATTTGTTCTCTTCTCAACCATTTCTTAGCTTCCAACTCCCATATCTCGCGAACGGATTGACCTAACCCAAAAATTCCTATTGCATTTGATAATAGAAACTCGCCCGATTACAACGGTACGTGTATTTTTCCCCTAGGCCATTCTGGTTAAGCGATTGGAGCAGCAGAAGTGCGAAAAATTTGTTGTCTTGACAACCATTTCTTAGCTTCAAAGTCCCATATCTCGCGAACGGATTGACCTAACCCAAAAATTCCTATTGCATCTGAAAGTAGAAACTCGCCCGATTACAACGGTATGTGTATTTTTTCCCTAGTCCGTTCTGGTTAAGCGTTTGGAGCAGCAGAATTGCGAACAATTTGTTCTCCTCTCAACCATTTCTTAGCTTCCAACTCCCATATCTCGCGAACGGATTGACCTAACCCAAAAATTGCTATTGCATTTGATAGTAGAAACTCGCCCGATTACAACGGTACGTGTATTTTTCCCCTAGGCCGTTCTGGTTAAGCGATTGGAGCAGCAGAAGTGCGAAAAATTTGTTGTCTTGACAACCATTTCTTAGATTCAAAGTCCCATATCTCGCGAACGGATTGACCTAACCCAAAAATTCCTATTGCATCTGAAAGTAGAAACTCGCCCGATTACAACGGTATGTGTATTTTTTCCCTAGGCCATTCTGGTTAAGCGTTTGGAGCAGCAGAATTGTGAAGAATTTTTTGCCTTCTCTACCATTCCTTGGCTTCAAACTCCCATATCTCGCGAACGGATTGACCTAACCCAAAAATTCTTATTGTATCTGAAAGTAGAAACTCGCCCGATTACAACGGTATGTGTATTTTTTCCCTAGGCCATTCTGGTTAAGCGTTTGGAGCAGCAGAATTGCGAAAAATTTTTTGTCTTCTCAACCATTTCTTGGCTTCAAACTCCCATATCTCGCGAACGGATTGACCTAACCCAAAAATTGCTGTTGCATCTGAAAGTAGAAACTCGCCCGATTACAACGGTATGTGTATTTTTTCCCTAGGCCATTCTGGTTAAGCGTTTGGAGCAGCAGAATTGCGAACAATTTGTTCTCTTCTCAACCATTTCTTAGCTTCCAACTCCCATATCTCGCGAACGGATTGACCTAACCCAAAAATTCCTATTGCATTTGATAATAGAAACTCGCCCGATTACAACGGTACGTGTATTTTTCCCCTAGGCCATTCTGGTTAAGCGATTGGAGCAGCAGAAGTGCGAAAAATTTGTTGTCTTGACAACCATTTCTTAGCTTCAAAGTCCCATATCTCGCGAACGGATTGACCTAACCCAAAAATTCCTATTGCATCTGAAAGTAGAAACTCGCCCGATTACAACGGTATGTGTATTTTTTCCCTAGGCCATTCTGGTTAAGCGTTTGGAGCAGCAGAATTGCGAACAATTTGTTCTCTTCTCAACCATTTCTTGGCTTCAAACTCCCACATCTCGCGAACGGATTGACCTAACCCAAAAATTCCTATTGCATCTGAAAGTAGAAACTCGCCCGATTACAACGGTACGTGTATTTTTTCCCTAGGCCATTCTGGTTAAGCGTTTGGAGCAGCAGAATTGCGAAAAATTATTTGTCTTCTCAACCATTTCTTGGCTTCAAACTCCCATATCTCGCGAACGGATTGACCTAACCCAAAATTTGCTGTTGCATCTGAAAGTAGAAACTCGCCCGATTACAACGGTATGTGTATTTTTTCCCTAGGCCATTCTGGTTAAGCGTTTGGAGCAGCAGAATTGCGAAAAATTTGTTGTCTTCTCAACCATTTCTTGGCTTCAAACTCCCATATCTCGCGAACGGATTGACCTAACCCAAAAATTGCTGTTGCATCTGAAAGTAGAAACTCGCCCGATTACAACGGTATGTGTATTTTTTCCCTAGGCCATTCTGGTTAAGCGTTTGGAGCAGCAGAATTGCGAACAATTTGTTCTCTTCTCAACCATTTCTTAGCTTCCAACTCCCATATCTCGCGAACGGATTGACCTAACCCAAAAATTCCTATTGCATTTGAAAGTAGAAACTCGCCCGATTACATCGGTACGTGTATTTTTCCCCTAGGCCATTCTGGTTAAGCGATTGGAGCAGCAGAAGTGCGAAAAATTTGTTGTCTTGTCAACCATTTCTTAGCTTTAAAGTCCCATATCTCGCGAACGGATTAACCTAACCCAAAAATTCCTATTGTAACTGAACGTAGAAACTCGCCCGATTACAACGGTATGCGTATTTTTTCCCTTGGCCATTCTGCTTAAGCGTTTGGAGCAGCAGAATTGCGAAAAATTTGTTCTCTTCTCAACCATTTCTTAGCTTCCAACTCCCATATCTCGCGAACGGATTGACCTAACCCAAAAATTCCTATTGCATCTGAAAGTAGAAACTCGCCCGATTACAACGGTACGTGTATTTTTTCCCTAGGCCATTCTGGTTAAGCGTTTGGAGCAGCAGAATTGCGAAAAATTTTTTGCCTTATCAACCATTTCTTGGCTTCACACTCCCATATCTCGCGAACGGATTTACCTAACCCAAAAATTCCTGTTGCATCAGAAAGCAGAAACTCGCCCGATTACAACGGTATGCGTATTTTTTCCCTAGGCCATTCTGGTTAAGCGTTTGGAGCAGCAGAATTGCGAAAAATTTGTTGTCTTCTCAACCATTTCTTGGCTTCAAACTCCCATATCTCGCGAACGGATTGACCTAACCCAAAAATTCCTATTGCATCTGAAAGTAGAAACTCGCCCGATTACAGCGGTACGTGTATTTTTTCCCTAGGCCATTCTGGTTAAGCGTTTGGAGCAGCAGAATTGCGAAAAATTTTTTGCCTTATCAACCATTTCTTGGCTTCACACTCCCATATCTCGCGAACGGATTTACCTAACCCAAAAATTCCTGTTGCATCAGAAAGCAGAAACTCGCCCGATTACAACGGTATGCGTATTTTTTCCCTAGTCCATTCTGGTTAAGCGTTTGGAGCAGCAGAATTGCGAACAATTTGTTCTCTTCTCAACCATTTCTTAGCTTCCAACTCCCATATCTCGCGAACGGATTGACCTAACCCAAAAATTCCTATTGCATTTGAAAGTAGAAACTCGCCCGATTACAACGGTACGTGTATTTTTCCCCTAGGCCATTGTGGTTAAGCGATTGGAGCAGCAGAATTGCGAAAAATTTGTTGTCTTCTCAACCATTTCTTAGATTCAAAGTCCCATATCTCGCGAACGGATTGACCAAACCCAAAAATTCCTTCTGCGTCGGAAAGTAGAAACTCGCCCGATTACAACGGTATGTGTATTTTCTCCCTAGGCCATACTGGTTAAGCGTCTGGAGCAGCAGAATTGCGAAAAATTTGTTGTCTTCTCAACCATTTCTTGGCTTCAAACTCCCATATCTCGCGAACGGATTGACCTAACCCAAAAATTGCTGTTGCATCTGAAAGTAGAAACTCGCCCGATTACAAAGGTATGTGTATTTTTTCCCTAGGCCATTCTGGTTAAGCGTTTGGAGCAGCAGAATTGCGAAAAATTTTTTGTCTTCTCATCCATTTCTTAGCTTCAAACTCCCATATCTCGCGAACCGATTGACCTAACCCAAAAATTCCTATTGCATTTGAAAGTAGAAACTCGCCCGATTACAACGGTACGTGTATTTTTCCCCTAGGCCATTCTGGTTAAGCGATTGGAGCAGCAGAATTGCGAAAAATTTGTTGTCTTCTCAACCATTTCTTAGATTCAAAGTCCCACATCTCGCGAAAGGATTGACCAAACCCAAAAATTCCTTCTGCGTCTGAAAGTAGAAACTCGCCCGATTACAACGGTATGGGTTTTTTCTCCCTAGGCCATTCTGGTTAAGCGTCTGGAGCAGCAGAATTGCGAAAAATTTGTTGTCTTCTCAACCATTTCTTGGCTTCAAACTCCCATATCTCGCGAACGGATTGACCTAACCCAAAAATTGTTGTTGCATCTGAAAGTAGAAACTCGCCCGATTACAACGGTATGTGTATTTTTTCCCTAGGCCATTCTGGTTAAGCGTTTGGAGCAGCAGAATTGTGAAAAATTGTTTGCCTTCTCTACCATTCCTTGGCTTCAAACTCCCATATCTCGCGAACGGATTGACCTAACCCAAAAATTCCTATTGCATCTGAAAGTAGAAACTCGCCCGATTACAACGGTATGTGTATTTTTTCCCTAGGCCATTCTGGTTAAGCGTTTGGAGCAGCAGAATTGCGAAAAATTTGTTGCCTTCTCAACCATTTCTTGGCTTCAAACTCCCATATCTCGCGAACGGATTGTCCTAACCCAAAAATTGCTGTTGCATCTGAAAGTAGAAACTCGCCCGATTACAACGGTATGTGTATTTTTTCCCTAGGCCATTCTGGTTAAGCGTTTGGAGCAGCAGAATTGCGAAAAATTTTTTGTCTTCTCAACCATTTCTTAGCTTCAAACTCCCATATCTCGCGAACGGATTGACCTAAACCAAAAGTTCCTATTGCATTTGAAAGTAGAAACTCGCCCGATTACAACGGCACGTGTATTTTTCCCCTAGGCCATTCTGGTTAAGCGATTGGAGCAGCAGAATTGCGAAAAATTTGTTGTCTTTTCAACCATTTCTTAGATTCAAAGTCCCATATCTCGCGAACGGATTGACCTAACCCAAAAATTGCTGTTGCATCTGAAAGTAGAAACTCGCCCGATTACAACGGTATGTGTATTTTTTCCCTAGGCCATTCTGGTTAAGCGTTTGGAGCAGCAGAATTGCGAACAATTTGTTCTCTTCTCAACCATTTCTTAGCTTCCAACTCCCATATCTCGCGAACGGATTGACCTAACCCAAAAATTCCTATTGCATCTGAAAGTAGAAACTCGCCCGATTACAACGGTACGTGTATTTTTTCCCTAGGCCATTCTGGTTAAGCGTTTGGAGCAGCAGAATTGCGAAAAATTTGTTGTCTTCTCAACCATTTCTTAGATTCAAAGTCCCATATCTCGCGAACGGATTGACCAAACCCAAAAATTCCTTCTGCGTCGGAAAGTAGAAACTCGCCTGATTACAACGGTATGTGTATTTTCTCCCTAGGCCATACTGGTTAAGCGTCTGGAGCAGCAGAATTGCGAAAAATTTGTTCTCTTCTCAACCATTTCTTAGCTTCCAACTCCCATATCTCGCGAACGGATTGACCTAACCCAAAAATTCCTATTGCATTTGAAAGTAGAAACTCGCCCGATTACAACGGTACGTGTATTTTTCCCCTAGGCCATTCTGGTTAAGCGATTGGAGCAGCAGAATTGCGAAAAATTTGTTGTCTTCTCAACCATTTCTTAGATTCAAAGTCCCACATCTCGCGAAAGGATTGACCAAACCCAAAAATTCCTTCTGCGTCTGAAAGTAGAAACTCGCCCGATTACAACGGTATGGGTTTTTTCTCCCTAGGCCATTCTGGTTAAGCGTCTGGAGCAGCAGAATTGCGAAAAATTTGTTGTCTTCTCAACCATTTCTTGGCTTCAAACTCCCATATCTCGCGAACGGATTGACCTAACCCAAAAATTGTTGTTGCATCTGAAAGTAGAAACTCGCCCGATTACAACGGTATGTGTATTTTTTCCCTAGGCCATTCTGGTTAAGCGTTTGGAGCAGCAGAATTGTGAAAAATTGTTTGCCTTCTCTACCATTCCTTGGCTTCAAACTCCCATATCTCGCGAACGGATTGACCTAACCCAAAAATTCCTATTGCATCTGAAAGTAGAAACTCGCCCGATTACAACGGTATGTGTATTTTTTCCCTAGGCCATTCTGGTTAAGCGTTTGGAGCAGCAGAATTGCGAAAAATTTTTTGTCTTCTCAACCATTTCTTAGCTTCAAACTCCCATATCTCGCGAACGGATTGACCTAAACCAAAAGTTCCTATTGCATTTGAAAGTAGAAACTCGCCCGATTACAACGGCACGTGTATTTTTCCCCTAGGCCATTCTGGTTAAGCGATTGGAGCAGCAGAATTGCGAAAAATTTGTTGTCTTTTCAACCATTTCTTAGATTCAAAGTCCCATATCTCGCGAACGGATTGACCTAACCCAAAAATTGCTGTTGCATCTGAAAGTAGAAACTCGCCCGATTACAACGGTATGTGTATTTTTTCCCTAGGCCATTCTGGTTAAGCGTTTGGAGCAGCAGAATTGCGAACAATTTGTTCTCTTCTCAACCATTTCTTAGCTTCCAACTCCCATATCTCGCGAACGGATTGACCTAACCCAAAAATTCCTATTGCATCTGAAAGTAGAAACTCGCCCGATTACAACGGTACGTGTATTTTTTCCCTAGGCCATTCTGGTTAAGCGTTTGGAGCAGCAGAATTGCGAAAAATTTTTTGCCTTATCAACCATTTCTTGGCTTCAAACTCCCATATCTCGCGAACGGATTTACCTAACCCAAATATTCCTGTTGCATCAGAAAGCAGAAACTCGCCCGATTACAACGGTATGCGTATTTTTTCCCTAGTCCATTCTGGTTAAGCGTTTGGAGCAGCAGAATTGCGAACAATTTGTTCTCTTCTCAACCATTTCTTAGCTTCCAACTCCCATATCTCGCGAACGGATTGACCTAACCCAAAAATTCCTATTGCATTTGAAAGTAGAAACTCGCCCGATTACAACGGTACGTGTATTTTTCCCCTAGGCCATTCTGGTTAAGCGATTGGAGCAGCAGAATTGCGAAAAATTTGTTGTCTTCTCAACCATTTCTTAGATTCAAAGTCCCATATCTCGCGAACGGATTGACCAAACCCAAAAATTCCTTCTGCGTCGGAAAGTAGAAACTCGCCTGATTACAACGGTATGTGTATTTTCTCCCTAGGCCATACTGGTTAAGCGTCTGGAGCAGCAGAATTGCGAAAAATTTGTTGTCTTCTCAACCATTTCTTGGCTTCAAACTCCCATATCTCGCGAACGGATTGACCTAACCCAAAAATTGCTGTTGCATCTGAAAGTAGAAACTCGCCCGATTACAACGGTATGTGTATTTTTCCCCTAGGCCATTCTGGTTAAGCGATTGGAGCAGCAGAATTGCGAAAAATTAGTTGTCTTCTCAACCATTTCTTAGATTCAAAGTCCCATATCTCGCGAACGGATTGACCAAACCCAAAAATTCCTTCTGCGTCGGAAAGTAGAAACTCGCCCGATTACAACGGTATGTGTATTTTCTCCCTAGGCCATACTGGTTAAGCGTCTGGAGCAGCAGAATTGCGAAAAATTTGTTGTCTTCTCAACCATTTCTTGGCTTCAAACTCCCATATCTCGCGAACGGATTGACCTAACCCAAAAATTGCTGTTGCATCTGAAAGTAGAAACTCGCCCGATTACAACGGTATGTGTATTTTTTCCCTAGGCCATTCTGGTTAAGCGTTTGGAGCAGCAGAATTGCGAAAAATTTTTTGTCTTCTCATCCATTTCTTAGCTTCAAACTCCCATATCTCGCGAACCGATTGACCTAACCCAAAAATTCCTATTGCATTTGAAAGTAGAAACTCGCCCGATTACAACGGTACGTGTATTTTTCCCCTAGGCCATTCTGGTTAAGCGATTGGAGCAGCAGAATTGCGAAAAATTTGTTGTCTTCTCAACCATTTCTTAGATTCAAAGTCCCACATCTCGCGAAAGGATTGACCAAACCCAAAAATTCCTTCTGCGTCTGAAAGTAGAAACTCGCCCGATTACAACGGTATGGGTATTTTCTCCCTAGGCCATTCTGGTTAAGCGTCTGGAGCAGCAGAATTGCGAAAAATTTGTTGTCTGCTCAACCATTTCTTGGCTTCAAACTCCCATATCTCGCGAACGGATTGACCTAACCCAAAAATTGTTGTTGCATCTGAAAGTAGAAACTCGCCCGATTACAACGGTATGTGTATTTTTTCCCTAGGCCATTCTGGTTAAGCGTTTGGAGCAGCAGAATTGTGAAAAATTGTTTGCCTTCTCTACCATTCCTTGGCTTCAAACTCCCATATCTCGCGAACGGATTGACCTAACCCAAAAATTCCTATTGCATCTGAAAGTAGAAACTCGCCCGATTACAACGGTATGTGTATTTTTTCCCTAGGCCATTCTGGTTAAGCGTTTGGAGCAGCAGAATTGCGAAAAATTTGTTGCCTTCTCAACCATTTCTTGGCTTCAAACTCCCATATCTCGCGAACGGATTGACCTAACCCAAAAATTGATGTTGCATCTGAAAGTAGAAACTCGCCCGATTACAACGGTATGTGTATTTTTTCCCTAGGCCATTCTGGTTAAGCGTTTGGAGCAGCAGAATTGCGAAAAATTTTTTGTCTTCTCAACCATTTCTTAGCTTCAAACTCCCATATCTCGCGAACGGATTGACCTAAACCAAAAGTTCCTATTGCATTTGAAAGTAGAAACTCGCCCGATTACAACGGTATGTGTATTTTTCCCCTAGGCCATTCTGGTTAAGCGTTTGAAGCAGCAGAATTGCGAAAAATTTTTTGCCTTCTCAACCATTTCTTGGCTTCAAGCTCCCATATCTCGCGAACGGGTTGACCTAACCCAAAAATTCCTATTGCATCTGAAAGTAGAAACTCGCCCGATTACAGCAGTACGTGCATTTTTTCCCTAGGTCATTCTCGTTAAGCGTTTGGAGTAGCAGAATTGCGAAAAAATTTTTGCCTTCTCAACCATTTCTTGGCTTCAAACTCCCATATCTCGCGAACGGATTGACCTAACCCAAGAATTCCGGTTGCATCTGAAAGTAAAAACTCGCCCGATTACAACTGTATGTGTATTTTTTCCTTAGGCCATTCTGGTTAAGCGTTTGGAGCAGCAGAATTGCGACAAATTTTTTGCCTTCTCAACCATTTCTTGTCTTCAAACTCCCGTATCTCGCGAACGGAGTTACCTAACCCAAAAGTTCCTGTTGCATCAGAAAGCAGAAACTCGCCCGATTACAACGGTATGCGTATTTTTTCCCTAGTCCATTCTGGTTAAGCGTTTGGAGCAGCAGAATCGCGAAAAATTTGTTCTCTTCTCAACCATTTCTTAGCTTCCAACTCCCATATCTCGCGAACGGATTGACCTAACGCAAAAATTCCTATTGCATTTGATAGTAGAAATTCGCCCGATTACAACGGTACGTGTATTTTTCCCCTAGGCCATTCTGGTTAAGCGATTGGAGCCGCAGAAGTGCGAAAAATTTGTTGTCTTGTCAACCATTTCTTAGCTTCAAAGTCCCATATCTCGCGAACGGAATGACCTAACCCAAAAATTCCTATTGTGACTGAAAGTAGAAACTCGCCCGATTACAACGGTATGCGTATTTTCCCCCTAGGCCATTCTGCTCAAGCGTTTGGAGCAGCAGAATTGCGAAAAATTTGTTCTCTTCTCAACCATTCCTTAGCTTCCAACTCCCATATCTCGCGAACGGATTGACCTAACCCAAAAAATTCCTATTGCATCTGAAAGTAGAAACTCGCCCGATTACAACGGTACGTGTATTTTTTCCCTAGGCCAATCTGGTTAAGCGTTTGGAGCAGCAGAATTGCGAAAAATTTTTTGCCTTATCAACCATTTCTTGGCTTCAAACTCCCATATCTCGCGAACGGATTTACCTAACCCAAAAATTCCTGTTGCATCAGAAAGCAGAAACTCGCCCGATTACAACGGTATGCGTATTTTTTCCCTAGTCCATTCTGGTTAAGCGTTTGGAGCAGCAGAATCGCGAAAAATTTGTTGTCTTCTCAACCATTTCTTAGATGCAAACTCTCATATCTCGCGAACGGATTGACCTAACCCAAACATTCCTATGGCATTTGAAAGTAGAAACTCGCCCGATTACAACGGTACGTGTATTTTTCCCCTAGGCCATTCTGGTTGAGCGATTGGAGCAGCAGAAGTGCGAAAAATTTGTTGTCTTGTCAACCATTTCTTAGCTTCAAAGTCCCATATCTCGCGAACGGATTGACCTAACCCAAAAATTCCTATTGTAACTGAAAGTAGAAACTCGCCCGATTACAACGGTATGTGTATATCTTCCTTAGGCTATTCTGGTTAAGCGTTTGAAGCAGCAGAATTGCGAAAAATTTTTTGCCTTATCAACCATTTCTTGGCTTCAAACTCCCATATCTCGCGAACGGATTTACCAAACCCACAAATTCCTGTTGCATCAGAAAGCAGAAACTCGCCCGATTACAACGGTATGCGTATTTTTTCCCTAGTCCATTCTGGTTAAGCGTTTGGAGCAGCAGAATCGCGAAAAATTTGTTGTCTTCTCAACCATTTCTTAGATGCAAACTCTCATATCTCGCGAACGGATTGACCTAACCCAAACATTCCTATGGCATTTGAAAGTAGAAACTCGCCCGATTACAACGGTACGTGTGTTTTTCCCCTAGGCCATTCTGGTTAAGCGATTGGAGCAGCAGAAGTGCGAAAAATTTGTTGTCTTGTCAACCATTTCTTAGCTTCAAAGTCCCATATCTCGCGAACGGATTAACCTAACCCAAAAATTCCTATTGTAACTGAAAGTAGAAACTCGCCCGATTACAACGGTATGTGTATTTTTTCCCTAGGCCATTCTGCTTAAGCGTTTGGAGCAGCAGAATTGCGATAAATTTGTTCTCTTCTCAACCATTTCTTAGTTTCCAACTCCCATATCTCGCGAACGGATTGACTTAACCCAAAAATTCCTATTGCATCTGAAAGTAGAAACTCGCCCGATTACAACGGTACGTGTATTTTTTCCCTAGGCCATTCTGGTTAAGCGTTTGGAGCAGCAGAATTGCGAAAAATTTTTTGCCTTATCAACCATTTCTTGGCTTCAAACTCCCATATCTCGCGAACGGATTTACCTAACCCAAAAATTCCTGTTGCATCAGAAAGCATAAACTCGCCCGATTACAACGGTATGCGTATTTTTTCCCTAGTCCATTCTGGTTAAGCGTTTGGAGCAGCAGAATTGCGAACAATTTGTTCTCTTCTCAACCATTTCTTAGCTTCCAACTCCCATATCTCGCGAACGGATTGACATAACGCAAAAATTCCTATTGCATTTGATAGTAGAAACTCGCCCGATTACAACGGTACGTGTATTTTTTCCCTAGGCCATTCTGGTTAAGCGTTTGGAGCAGCAGAATTGCGAAAAATTTGTTGTCTTCTCAACCATTTCTTGGCTTCAAACTCCCATATCTCGCGAACGGATTGACCTAACCCAAAAATTGCTGTTGCATCTGAAAGTAGAAACTCGCCCGATTACAACGGTATGTGTATTTTTTCCCTAGGCCATTCTGGTTAAGCGTTTGGAGCAGCAGAATTGCGAAAAATTTTTTGTCTTCTCAACCATTTCTTAGCTTCAAACCCCCATATCTCGCGAACGGATTGACCTAACCCAAAAATTCCTATTGCATTTGAAAGTAGAAACTCGCCCGATTACAACGGTACGTGTATTTTTCCCCTAGGCCATTCTGGTTAAGCGATTGGAGCAGCAGAATTGCGAAAAATTTGTTGTCTTCTCAACCATTTCTTGGATTCAAAGTCCCATATCTCGCGAACGGATTGACCAAACCCAAAAATTCCTTCTGCGTTTGAAAGTAGAAACTCGCCCGATTACAACGGTATGTGTATTTTCTCCCTAGGCCATTCTGCTTAAGCGTCTGGAGCAGCAGAATTGCGAAAAATTATTTGTCTTCCCAACCATTTCTTGGCTTCAAACTCCCATATCTCGCGAACGGATAGACCTAACCCAAAATTTGCTGTTGCATCTGAAAGTAGAAACTCGCCCGATTACAACGGTATGTGTATTTTTTCCCTAGGCCATACTGGTTAAGCGTTTGGAGCAGCAGAATTGCGAAAAATTTGTTGTCTTCTCAACCATTTCTTGGCTTCAAACTCCCATATCTCGCGAACGGATTGACCTAACCCAAAAATTGCTGTTGCATCTGAAAGTAGAAACTCGCCCGATTACAACGGTATGTGTATTTTTTCCCTAGGCCATTCTGGTTAAGCGTTTGGAGCAGCAGAATTGCGAACAATTTGTTCTCTTCTCAACCATTTCTTAGCTTCCAACTCCCATATCTCGCGAACGGATTGACCTAACCCAAAAATTCCTATTGCATCTGAAAGTAGAAACTCGCCCGATTACAACGGTACGTGTATTTTTTCCCTAGGCCATTCTGGTTAAGCGTTTGGAGCAGCAGAATTGCGAAAAATTTGTTGTCTTCTCAACCATTTCTTGGCTTCAAACTCCCATATCTCGCGAACGGATTGACCTAACCCAAAAATTGCTGTTGCATCTGAAAGTAGAAACTCGCCCGATTACAACGGTACGTGTATTTTTCCCCTAGGCCATTCTGGTTAAGCAATTGGAGCAGCAGAATTGCGAAAAATTTGTTGTCTTCTCAACCATTTCTTAGATTCAAAGTCCCATATCTCGCGAACGGATTGACCAAACCCAAAAATTCCTTCTGCGTCGGAAAGTAGAAACTCGCCCAATTACAACGGTATGTGTATTTTCTCCCTAGGCCATACTGGTTAAGCGTCTGGAGCAGCAGAATTGCGAAAAATTTGTTGTCTTCTCAACCATTTCTTGCCTTCAAACTCCCATATCTCGCGAACGGATTGACCTAACCCAAAAATTGCTGTTGCATCTGAAAGTAGAAACTCGCCCGATTACAACGGTATGTGTATTTTTCCCCTAGGCCATTCTGGTTAAGCGATTGGAGCAGCAGAATTGCGAAAAATTTGTTGTCTTCTCAACCATTTCTTAGATTCAAAGTCCCATATCTCGCGAACGGATTGACCAAACCCAAAAATTCCTTCTGCGTCGGGAAGTAGAAACTCGCCCGATTACAACGGTATGTGTATTTTCTCCCTAGGCCATACTGGTTAAGCGTCTGGAGCAGCAGAATTGCGAAAAATTTGTTGTCTTCTCAACCATTTCTTGGCTTCAAACTCCCATATCTCGCGAACGGATTGACCTAACCCAAAAATTGCTGTTGCATCTGAAAGTAGAAACTCGCCCGATTACAACGGTATGTGTATTTTTTCCCTAGGCCATTATGGTTAAGCGTTTGGAGCAGCAGAATTGCGAAAAATTTTTTGTCTTCTCATCCATTTCTTAGCTTCAAACTCCCATATCTCGCGAACCGATTGACCTAACCCAAAAATTCCTATTGCATTTGAAAGTAGAAACTAGCCCGATTACAACGGTACGTGTATTTTTCCCCTAGGCCATTCTGGTTAAGCGATTGGAGCAGCAGAATTGCGAAAAATTTGTTGTCTTCTCAACCATTTCTTAGATTCAAAGTCCCACATCTCGCGAAAGGATTGACCAAACCCAAAAATTCCTTCTGCGTCTGAAAGTAGAAACTCGCCCGATTACAACGGTATGGGTATTTTCTCCCTAGGCCATTCTGGTTAAGCGTCTGGAGCAGCAGAATTGCGAAAAATTTGTTGTCTTCTCAACCATTTCTTGGCTTCAAACTCCCATATCTCGCGAACGGATTGACCTAACCCAAAAATTGTTGTTGCATCTGAAAGTAGAAACTCGCCCGATTACAACGGTATGTGTATTTTTTCCCTAGGCCATTCTGGTTAAGCGTTTGGAGCAGCAGAATTGTGAAAAATTGTTTGCCTTCTCTACCATTCCTTGGCTTCAAACTCCCATATCTCGCAAACGGATTGACCTAACCCAAAAATTCCTATTGCATCTGAAAGTAGAAACTCGCCCGATTACAACGGTATGTGTATTTTTTCCCTAGGCCATTCTGGTTAAGCGTTTGGAGCAGCAGAATTGCGAAAAATTTGTTGCCTTCTCAACCATTTCTTGGCTTCAAACTCCCATATCTCGCGAACGGATTGACCTAACCCAAAAATTGCTGTTGCATCTGAAAGTAGAAACTCGCCCGATTACAACGGTATGTGTATTTTTTTCCCTAGGCCATTCTGGTTAAGCGTTTGGAGCAGCAGAATTGCGAAAAATTTTTTGTCTTCTCAACCATTTCTTAGCTTCAAACTCCCATATCTCGCGAACGGATTGACCTAAACCAAAAGTTCCTATTGCATTTGAAAGTAGAAACTCGCCCGATTACAACGGTACGTGTATTTTTCCCCTAGGCCATTCTGGTTAAGCGATTGGAGCAGCAGAATTGCGAAAAATTTGTTATCTTCTCAACCATTTCTTAGATTCAAAGTCCCATATCTCGCGAACGGATTGACCACACCCAAAAATTCCTTCTGCGTCTGAAAGTAGAAACTCGCCCGATTACAACGGTATGTGTATTTTTTCCCCAGGCCATTCTGGTTAAGCGTTTGGAGCAGCAGAATTGCGAAAAATTTGTTGTCTTCTCAACCATTTCTTAGCATCAATTTGCCATATCTCACGAACCGATTGACCAAACCAAAAAATTCCTTTTGCGTCGGAAAGTAGAAACTCGCCCGGTTACAACGGTATGTGTATTTTTTCCCTAGGCCATTCTGGTTAAGCGTTTGGTGCAGCACAAGTGCGAAAAATTTGTTGTCTTCTCAACCATTTCTTAGCTTCAAAGTCCCATATCTCGCGAACGGATTGACCTAACCCAAAATTCCTGTTGCATCAGAAAGCATAAACTCGCCCGATTACAACGGTATGCGTATTTTTTCCCTAGTCCATTCTGGTTAAGCGTTTGGAGCAGCAGAATTGCGAACAATTTGTTCTCTTCTCAACCATTTCTTAGCTTCCAACTCCCATATCTCGCGAACGGATTGACCTAACGCAAAAATTCCTATTGCATTTGATAGTAGAAACTCGCCCGATTACAACGGTACGTGTATTTTTTCCCTAGGCCATTCTGGTTAAGCGTTTGGAGCAGCAGAATTGCGAAAAATTTGTTGTCTTCTCAACCATTTCTTGGCTTCAAACTCCCATATCTCGCGAACGGATTGACCTAACCCAAAAATTGCTGTTGCATCTGAAAGTAGAAACTCGCCCGATTACAACGGTATGTGTATTTTTTCCCTAGGCCATTCTGGTTAAGCGTTTGGAGCAGCAGAATTGCGAAAAATTTTTTGTCTTCTCAACCATTTCTTAGCTTCAAACCCCCATATCTCGCGAACGGATTGACCTAACCCAAAAATTCCTATTGCATTTGAAAGTAGAAACTCGCCCGATTACAACGGTACGTGTATTTTTCCCCTAGGCCATTCTGGTTAAGCGATTGGAGCAGCAGAATTGCGAAAAATTTGTTGTCTTCTCAACCATTTCTTAGATTCAAAGTCCCATATCTCGCGAACGGATTGACCAAACCCAAAAATTCCTTCTGCGTTTGAAAGTAGAAACTCGCCCGATTACAACGGTATGTGTATTTTCTCCCTAGGCCATTCTGCTTAAGCGTCTGGAGCAGCAGAATTGCGAAAAATTATTTGTCTTCCCAACCATTTCTTGGCTTCAAACTCCCATATCTCGCGAACGGATAGACCAAACCCAAAATTTGCTGTTGCATCTGAAAGTAGAAACTCGCCCGATTACAACGGTATGTGTATTTTTTCCCTAGGCCATTCTGGTTAAGCGTTTGGAGCAGCAGAATTGCGAAAAATTTGTTGTCTTCTCAACCATTTCTTGGCTTCAAACTCCCATATCTCGCGAACGGATTGACCTAACCCAAAAATTGCTGTTGCATCTGAAAGTAGAAACTCGCCCGATTACAACGGTATGTGTATTTTTTCCCTAGGCCATCCTGGTTAAGCGTTTGGAGCAGCAGAATTGCGAACAATTTGTTCTCTTCTCAACCATTTCTTAGCTTCCAACTCCCATATCTCGCGAACGGATTGACCTAACCCAAAAATTCCTATTGCATCTGAAAGTAGAAACTCGCCCGATTACAACGGTACGTGTATTTTTTCCCTAGGCCATTCTGGTTAAGCGTTTGGAGCAGCAGAATTGCGAAAAATTTTTTGCCTTATCAACCATTTCTTGACTTCAAACTCCCATATCTCGCGAACGGATTTACCTAACCCAAAAATTCCTGTTGCATCAGAAAGCAGAAACTCGCCCGATTACAACGGTATGCGTATTTTTTCCCTAGTCCATTCTGGTTAAGCGTTTGGAGCAGCAGAATTGCGAACAATTTGTTCTCTTCTCAACCATTTCTTAGCTTCCAACTCCCATATCTCGCGAACGAATTGACCTAACCCAAAAATTCCTATTGCATTTGAAAGTAGAAACTCGCCCGATTACAACGGTACGTGTATTTTTCCCCTAGGCCATTCTGGTTAAGCGATTGGAGCAGCAGAATTGCGAAAAATTTGTTGTCTTCTCAACCATTTCTTAGATTCAAAGTCCCATATCTCGCGAACGGATTGACCAAACCCAAAAATTCCTTCTGCGTCGGAAAGTAGAAACTCGCCCAATTACAACGGTATGTGTATTTTCTCCCTAGGCCATACTGGTTAAGCGTCTGGAGCAGCAGAATTGCGAAAAATTTGTTGTCTTCTCAACCATTTCTTGGCTTCAAACTCCCATATCTCGCGAACGGATTGACCTAACCCAAAAATTGCTGTTGCATCTGAAAGTAGAAACTCGCCCGATTACAACGGTATGTGTATTTTTCCCCTAGGCCATTCTGGTTAAGCGATTGGAGCAGCAGAATTGCGAAAAATTTGTTGTCTTCTCAACCATTTCTTAGATTCAAAGTCCCATATCTCGCGAACGGATTGACCAAACCCAAAAATTCCTTCTGCGTCGGAAAGTAGAAACTCGCCCGATTACAACGGTATGTGTATTTTCTCCCTAGGCCATACTGGTTAAGCGTCTGGAGCAGCAGAATTGCGAAAAATTTGTTGTCTTCTCAACCATTTCTTGGCTTCAAACTCCCATATCTCGCGAACGGATTGACCTAACCCAAAAATTGCTGTTGCATCTGAAAGTAGAAACTCGCCCGATTACAACGGTATGTGTATTTTTTCCCTAGGCCATTATGGTTAAGCGTTTGGAGCAGCAGAATTGCGAAAAATTTTTTGTCTTCTCATCCATTTCTTAGCTTCAAACTCCCATATCTCGCGAACCGATTGACCTAACCCAAAAATTCCTATTGCATTTGAAAGTAGAAACTAGCCCGATTACAACGGTACGTGTATTTTTCCCCTAGGCCATTCTGGTTAAGCGATTGGAGCAGCAGAATTGCGAAAAATTTGTTGTCTTCTCAACCATTTCTTAGATTCAAAGTCCCACATCTCGCGAAAGGATTGACCAAACCCAAAAATTCCTTCTGCGTCTGAAAGTAGAAACTCGCCCGATTACAACGGTATGGGTATTTTCTCCCTAGGCCATTCTGGTTAAGCGTCTGGAGCAGCAGAATTGCGAAAAATTTGTTGTCTTCTCAACCATTTCTTGGCTTCAAACTCCCATATCTCGCGAACGGATTGACCTAACCCAAAAATTGTTGTTGCATCTGAAAGTAGAAACTCGCCCGATTACAACGGTATGTGTATTTTTTCCCTAGGCCATTCTGGTTAAGCGTTTGGAGCAGCAGAATTGTGAAAAATTGTTTGCCTTCTCTACCATTCCTTGGCTTCAAACTCCCATATCTCGCGAACGGATTGACCTAACCCAAAAATTCCTATTGCATCTGAAAGTAGAAACTCGCCCGATTACAACGGTATGTGTATTTTTTCCCTAGGCCATTCTGGTTAAGCGTTTGGAGCAGCAGAATTGCGAAAAATTTGTTGCCTTCTCAACCATTTCTTGGCTTCAAACTCCCATATCTCGCGAACGGATTGACCTAACCCAAAAATTGCTGTTGCATCTGAAAGTAGAAACTCGCCCGATTACAACGGTATGTGTATTTTTTTCCCTAGGCCATTCTGGTTAAGCGTTTGGAGCAGCAGAATTGCGAAAAATTTTTTGTCTTCTCAACCATTTCTTAGCTTCAAACTCCCATATCTCGCGAACGGATTGACCTAAACCAAAAGTTCCTATTGCATTTGAAAGTAGAAACTCGCCCGATTACAACGGTACGTGTATTTTTCCCCTAGGCCATTCTGGTTAAGCGATTGGAGCAGCAGAATTGCGAAAAATTTGTTATCTTCTCAACCATTTCTTAGATTCAAAGTCCCATATCTCGCGAACGGATTGACCACACCCAAAAATTCCTTCTGCGTCTGAAAGTAGAAACTCGCCCGATTACAACGGTATGTGTATTTTTTCCCCAGGCCATTCTGGTTAAGCGTTTGGAGCAGCAGAATTGCGAAAAATTTGTTGTCTTCTCAACCATTTCTTAGCATCAATTTGCCATATCTCACGAACCGATTGACCAAACCAAAAAATTCCTTTTGCGTCGGAAAGTAGAAACTCGCCCGGTTACAACGGTATGTGTATTTTTTCCCTAGGCCATTCTGGTTAAGCGTTTGGTGCAGCACAAGTGCGAAAAATTTGTTGTCTTCTCAACCATTTCTTAGCTTCAAAGTCCCATATCTCGCGAACGGATTGACCTAACCCAAAAATTCCTGTTGCATCTGAAAGTAGAAACTCGCCCGATTACAACGGTATGTGTATTTTTCCCCTAGGCCATTCTGGTTAAGCGTTTGAAGCAGCAGAATTGCGAATAATTTTTTCCCTTCTCAACCATTTCTTGGCTTCAAGCTCCCATATCTCGCGAACGGGTTGACCTAACCCAAAAATTCCTATTGCATCTGAAAGTAGAAACTCGCCCGATTACAACGGTATGCGTATTTTTTCCCTAGTCCATTCTGGTTAAGCGTTTGGAGCAGCAGAATCGCGAAAAATTTGTTGTCTTGTCAACCATTCCTTAGCTTCAAAGTCCCATATCTCGCGAACGGATTGACCTAACCCAGAAATTCCTATTGCATTTGAAAGTAGAAACTCGCCCGATTACAACGGTATGCGTATTTTTTCCCTAGGCCATTCTGCTTAAGCGTTTGGAGCAGCAGAATTGCGAAAAATTTGTTCTCTTCTCAACCATTTCTTAGCTTCCAACTCCCATATCTCGCGAACGGATTGACCTAACGCAAAAATTCCTATTGCATTTGATAGTAGAAACTCGCCCGATTACAACGGTACGTGTATTTTTCCCCTAGGCCATTCTGGTTAAGCGATTGGAGCCGCAGAAGTGCGAAAAATTTGTTGTCTTGTCAACCATTTCTTAGCTTCAAAGTCCCATATCTCGCGATCCGATTAACCTAACCCAAAAATTCCTATTGTAACTGAAAGTAGAAACTCGCCCGATTACAACGGTATGCGTATTTTTTCCCTAGGCCATTCTGCTTAAGCGTTTGGAGCAGCAGAATTGCGAAAAATTTGTTCTCTTCTCAACCATTTCTTAGCTTCCAACTCCCATATCTCGCGAACGGATTGACCTAACGCAAAAATTCCTATTGCATTTGATAGTAGAAACTCGCCCGATTACAACGGTACGTGTATTTTTCCCCTAGGCCATTCTGGTTAAGCGATTGGAGCCGCAGAAGTGCGAAAAATTTGTTGTCTTGTCAACCATTTCTTAGCTTCAAAGTCCCATATCTCGCGAACGGAATGACCTAACCCAAAAATTCCTATTGTGACTGAAAGTAGAAACTCGCCCGATTACAACGGTATGCGTATTTTTTCCCTAGTCCATTCTGGTTAAGCGTTTGGAACAGCAGAATTGCGAACAATTTGTTCTCTTCTCAACCATTTCTTAGCTTCCAACTCCCATATCTCGCGAACGGATTGACCTAACGCAAAAATTCCTATTGCATTTGATAGTAGAAACTCGCCCGATTACAACGGTACGTGTATTTTTCCCCTAGGCCATTCTGGTTAAGCGATTGGAGCCGCAGAAGTGCGAAAAATTTGTTGTCTTGTCAACCATTTCTTAGCTTCAAAGTCCCATATCTCGCGATCCGATTAACCTAACCCAAAAATTCCTATTGTATCTGAAAGTAGAAACTCGCCCGATTACAACGGTATGCGTATTTTTTCCCTAGGCCATTCTGCTTAAGCGTTTGGAGCAGCAGAATTGCGAAAAATTTGTTCTCTTCTCAACCATTTCTTAGCTTCCAACTCCCATATCTCGCGAACGGATTGACCTAACGCAAAAATTCCTATTGCATTTGATAGTAGAAACTCGCCCGATTACAACGGTACGTGTATTTTTCCCCTAGGCCATTCTGGTTAAGCGATTGGAGCCGCAGAAGTGCGAAAAATTTGTTGTCTTGTCAACCATTTCTTAGCTTCAAAGTCCCATATCTCGCGATCCGATTAACCTAACCCAAAAATTCCTATTGTAACTGAAAGTAGAAACTCGCCCGATTACAACGGTATGCGTATTTTTTCCCTAGGCCATTCTGGTTAAGCGATTGGAGCCGCAGAAGTGCGAAAAATTTGTTGTCTTGTCAACCATTTCTTAGCTTCAAAGTCCCATATCTCGCGATCCGATTAACCTAACCCAAAAATTCCTATTGCATTTGAAAGTAGAAACTCGCCCGATTACAACGGTGTGCGTATTTTCCCCCTAGGCCATTCTGCTCAAGCGTTTGGAGCAGCAGAATTGCGAAAAATTTGTTCTCTTCTCAACCATTTCTTAGCTTCCAACTCCCATATCTCGCGAACGGATTGACCTAACGCAAAAATTCCTATTGCATTTGATAGTAGAAACTCGCCCGATTACAACGGTACGTGTATTTTTCCCCTAGGCCATTCTGGTTAAGCGATTGGAGCCGCAGAAGTGCGAAAAATTTGTTGTCTTGTCAACCATTTCTTAGCTTCAAAGTCCCATATCTCGCGAACGGATTGACCTAACGCAAA
This sequence comes from Ptiloglossa arizonensis, assembly GCF_051014685.1. Classification (NCBI taxonomy): domain Eukaryota; kingdom Metazoa; phylum Arthropoda; class Insecta; order Hymenoptera; family Colletidae; genus Ptiloglossa; species Ptiloglossa arizonensis. The sequence continues at coordinate 343,768 of NW_027478778.1, read as the reverse complement.
AATTCCTATTGCATTTGATAGTAGAACTCGCCCGATTACAACGGTACGTGTATTTTTTCCCTAGGCCATTCTGGTTAAGCGTTTGGAGCAGCAGAATTGCGAAAAATTTTTTGTCTTCTCAACCATTTCTTAGCTTCAAACTCCCATATCTCGCGAACGGATTGACCTAACCCAAAAATTCCTATTGCATTTGAAAGTAGAAACTCGCCCGATTACAACGGTACGTGTATTTTTCCCCTAGGCCATTCTGGTTAAGCGATTGGAGCAGCAGAATTGCGAAAAATTTGTTGTCTTCTCAACCATTTCTTAGATTCAAAGTCCCATATCTCGCGAACGGATTAACCTAACCCAAAAATTCCTATTGTAACTGAAAGTAGAAACTCGCCCGATTACAACGGTATGCGTATTTTTTCCCTAGGCCATTCTGCTTAAGCGTTTGGAGCAGCAGAATTGCGAAAAATTTGTTCTCTTCTCAACCATTTCTTAGCTTCCAACTCCCATATCTCGCGAACGGATTGACTTAACCCAAAAGTTCCTATTGCATCTGAAAGTAGAAACTCGCACGATTACAACGGTACGTGTATTTTTTCCCTAGGCCATTCTGGTTAAGCGTTTGGAGCAGCAGAATTGCGAAAAATTTTTTGCCTTATCAACCATTTCTTGGCTTCAAACTCCCATATCTCGCGAACGGATTTACCTAACCCAAAAATTCCTGTTGCATCAGAAAGCAGAAACTCGCCCGATTACAACGGTATGCGTATTTTTTCCCTAGTCCATTCTGGTTAAGCCTTTGGAACAGCAGAATTGCGAACAATTTGTTCTCTTCTCAACCATTTCTTAGCTTCCAACTCCCATATCTCGCGAACGGATTGACCTAACGCAAAAATTCCTATTGCATTTGATAGTAGAAACTCGCCCGATTACAACGGTACGTGTATTTTTCCTCTAGGCCATTCTGGTTAAGCGTTTGAAGCAGCAGAATTGCGAAAAATTTTTTGCCTTCTCAACCATTTCTTGGCTTCAAACTCCCATATCTCGCGAACGGATTGACCTAACCCAAAAATTCCTACTGTAACTGAAAGTAGAAACTCGACCGATTACAACGGTATGCGTATTTTCCCCCTAGTCCATTCTGGTTAAGCGTTTGGAGCAGCAGAAGTGCGAAAAATTTGTTGTCTTGTCAACCATTTCTTAGCTTCAAAGTCCCATATCTCGCGAACGGATTAACCTAACCCAAAAATTCCTATTGTAACTGAAAGTAGAAACTCGCCCGATTACAACGGTATGCGTATTTTTTCCCTAGGCCATTCTGCTTAAGCGTTTGGAGCAGCAGAATTGCGAAAAATTTGTTCTCTTCTCAACCATTTCTTAGTTTCCAACTCCCATATCTCGCGAACGGATTGACTTAACCCAAAAATTCCTATTGCATCTGAAAGTAGAAACTCGCCCGATTACAACGGTACGTGTATTTTTTCCCTAGGCCATTCTGGTTAAGCGTTTGGAGCAGCAGAATTGCGAAAAATTTTTTGCCTTATCAACCATTTCTTGGCTTCAAACTCCCATATCTCGCGAACGGATTTACCTAACCCAAAAATTCCTGTTGCATCAGAAAGCATAAACTCGCCCGATTACAACGGTATGCGTATTTTTTCCCTAGTCCATTCTGGTTAAGCGTTTGGAGCAGCAGAATTGCGAAAAATTTTTTGTCTTCTCAACCATTTCTTAGCTTCAAACTCCCATATCTCGCGAACGGATTGACCTAACCCAAAAATTCCTATTGCATTTGAAAGTAGAAACTCGCCCGATTACAACGGTACGTGTATTTTTCCCCTAGGCCATTCTGGTTAAGCGATTGGAGCAGCAGAATTGCGAAAAATTTGTTGTCTTCTCAACCATTTCTTAGATTCAAAGTCCCATATCTCGCGAACGGATTGACCAAACCCAAAAATTCCTTCTGCGTTTGAAAGTAGAAACTCGCCCGATTACAACGGTATGTGTATTTTCTCCCTAGGCCATTCTGGTTAAGCGTCTGGAGCAGCAGAATTGCGAAAAATTATTTGTCTTCTCAACCATTTCTTGGCTTCAAACTCCCATATCTCGCGAACGGATAGACCTAACCCAAAATTTGCTGTTGCATCTGAAAGTAGAAACTCGCCCGATTACAACGGTATGTGTATTTTTTCCCTAGGCCATTCTGGTTAAGCGTTTGGAGCAGCAGAATTGCGAAAAATTTGTTGTCTTCTCAACCATTTCTTGGCTTCAAACTCCCATATCTCGCGAACGGATTGACCTAACCCAAAAATTGCTGTTGCATCTGAAAGTAGAAACTCGCCCGATTACAACGGTATGTGTATTTTTTCCCTAGGCCATTCTGGTTAAGCGTTTGGAGCAGCAGAATTGCGAACAATTTGTTCTCTTCTCAACCATTTCTTAGCTTCCAACTCCCATATCTCGCGAACGGATTGACCTAACCCAAAAATTCCTATTGCATCTGAAAGTAGAAACTCGCCCGATTACAACGGTACGTGTATTTTTTCCCTAGGCCATTCTGGTTAAGCGTTTGGAGCAGCAGAATTGCGAAAAATTTTTTGCCTTATCAACCATTTCTTGGCTTCAAACTCCCATATCTCGCGAACGGATTTACCTAACCCAAAAATTCCTGTTGCATCAGAAAGCAGAAACTCGCCCGATTACAACGGTATGCGTATTTTTTCCCTAGTCCATTCTGGTTAAGCGTTTGGAGCAGCAGAATTGCGAACAATTTGTTCTCTTCTCAACCATTTCTTAGCTTCCAACTCCCATATCTCGCGAACGGATTGACCTAACCCAAAAATTCCTATTGCATTTGAAAGTAGAAACTCGCCCGATTACAACGGTACATGTATTTTTCCCCTAGGCCATTCTGGTTAAGCGATTGGAGCAGCAGAATTGCGAAAAATTTGTTGTCTTCTCAACCATTTCTTAGATTCAAAGTCCCATATCTCGCGAACGGATTGACCAAACCCAAAAATTCCTTCTGCGTCGGAAAGTAGAAACTCGCCCGATTACAACGGTATGTGTATTTTCTCCCTAGGCCATACTGGTTAAGCGTCTGGAGCAGCAGAATTGCGAAAAATTTGTTGTCTTCTCAACCATTTCTTGGCTTCAAACTCCCATATCTCGCGAACGGATTGACCTAACCCAAAAATTGCTGTTGCATCTGAAAGTAGAAACTCGCCCGATTACAACGGTATGTGTATTTTTCCCCTAGGCCATTCTGGTTAAGCGATTGGAGCAGCAGAATTGCGAAAAATTTGTTGTCTTCTCAACCATTTCTTAGATTCAAAGTCCCATATCTCGCGAACGGATTGACCAAACCCAAAAATTCCTTCTGCGTCGGAAAGTAGAAACTCGCCCGATTACAATGGTATGTGTATTTTCTCCCTAGGCCATACTGGTTAAGCGTCTGGAGCAGCAGAATTGCGAAAAATTTGTTGTCTTCTCAACCATTTCTTGGCTTCAAACTCCCATATCTCGCGAACGGATTGACCTAACCCAAAAATTGCTGTTGCATCTGAAAGTAGAAACTCGCCCGATTACAACGGTATGTGTATTTTTTCCCTAGGCCATTATGGTTAAGCGTTTGGAGCAGCAGAATTGCGAAAAATTTTTTGTCTTCTCATCCATTTCTTAGCTTCAAACTCCCATATCTCGCGAACCGATTGACCTAACCCAAACATTCCTATTGCATTTGAAAGTAGAAACTAGCCCGATTACAACGGTACGTGTATTTTTCCCCTAGGCCATTCTGGTTAAGCGATTGGAGCAGCAGAATTGCGAAAAATTTGTTGTCTTCTCAACCATTTCTTGGCTTCAAACTCCCATATCTCGCGAACGGATTGACCTAACCCAAAAATTGTTGTTGCATCTGAAAATAGAAACTCGCCCGATTACAACGGTATGTGTATTTTTTCCCTAGGCCATTCTGGTTAAGCGTTTGGAGCAGCAGAATTGTGAAAAATTGTTTGCCTTCTCTACCATTCCTTGGCTTCAAACTCCCATATCTCGCGAACGGATTGACCTAACCCAAAAATTCCTATTGCATCTGAAAGTAGAAACTCGCCCGATTACAACGGTATGTGTATTTTTTCCCTAGGCCATTCTGGTTAAACATTTGGAGCAGCAGAATTGCGAAAAATTTGTTGCCTTCTCAACCATTTCTTGGCTTCAAACTCCCATATCTCGCGAACGGATTGACCTAACCCACAAATTGCTGTTGCATCTGAAAGTAGAAACTCGCCCGATTACAACGGTATGTGTATTTTTTCCCTAGGCCATTCTGGTTAAGCGTTTGGAGCAGCAGAATTGTGAAAAATTGTTTGCCTTCTCTACCATTGCTTGGCTTCAAACTCCCATATCTCGCGAACGGATTGACCTAAACCAAAAGTTCCTATTGCATTTGAAAGTAGAAACTCGCCCGATTACAACGGTACGTGTATTTTTCCCCTAGGCCATTCTGGTTAAGCGATTGGAGCAGCAGAATTGCGAAAAATTTGTTGTCTTCTCAACCATTTCTTAGATTCAAAGTCCCATATCTCGCGAACGGATTGACCAAACCCAAAAATTCCTTCTGCGTCTGAAAGTAGAAACTCGCCCGATTACAACGGTATGTGTATTTTTTCCCCAGGCCATTCTGGTTAAGCGTTTGGAGCAGCAGAATTGCGAAAAATTTGTTGTCTTCTCAACCATTTCTTAGCATCAATTTGCCATATCTCACGAACCGATTGACCAAACCAAAAAATTCCTGTTGCGTCGGAAAGTAGAAACTCGCCCGGTTACAACGGTATGTGTATTTTTTCCCTAGGCCATTCTGGTTAAGCGTTTGGTGCAGCACAAGTGCGAAAAATTTGTTGTCTTCTCAACCATTTCTTAGCTTCAAAGTCCCATATCTCGCGAACGGATTGACCTAACCCAAAAATTCCTGTTGCATCTGAAAGTAGAAACTCGCCCGATTACAACGGTATGTGTATTTTTCCCCTAGGCCATTCTGGTTAAGCGTTTGAAGCAGCAGAATTGCGAATAATTTTTTGCCTTCTCAACCATTTCTTGGCTTCAAACTCCCATATCTCGCGAACGGATTGACCTAACCCAAGAATTCCGGTTGCATCTGAAAGTAAAAACTCGCCCGATTACAACTGTATGTGTATTTTTTCCTTAGGCCATTCTGGTTAAGCCTTTGGAGCAGCAGAATTGCGACAAATTTTTTGCCTTCTCAACCATTTCTTGTCTTCAAACTCCCGTATCTCGCGAACGGAGTTACCTAACCCAAAAATTCCTGTTGCATCAGAAAGCAGAAACTCGCCCGATTACAACGGTATGCGTATTTTTTCCCTAGTCCATTCTGGTTAAGCGTTTGGAGCAGCAGAAACGCGAAAAATTTTTTGTCTTGTCAACCATTCCTTAGCTTCAAAGTCCCATATCTCGCGAACGGATTGACCTAACCCAGAAATTCCTATTGCATTTGAAAGTAGAAACTCGCCCGATTACAACGGTACGTGTATTTTTCCCCTAGGCCATTCTGGTTAAGCGATTGGAGCAGCACAATTGCGAAAAATTTGTTGTCTTGTCAACCATTTCTTAGCTTCAAAGTCCCATATCTCGCGATCCGATTAACCTAACCCAAAAATTCCTATTGTAACTGAAAGTAGAAACTCGCCCGATTACAACGGTATGCGTATTTTTTCCCTAGGCCATTCTGCTTAAGCGTTTGGAGCAGCAGAATTGCGAAAAATTTGTTCTCTTCTCAACCATTTCTTAGCTTCCAACTCCCATATCTCGCGAACGGATTGACCTAACGCAAAAATTCCTATTGCATTTGATAGTAGAAACTCGCCCGATTACAACGGTACGTGTATTTTTCCCCTAGGCCATTCTGGTTAAGCGATTGGAGCCGCAGAAGTGCGAAAAATTTGTTGTCTTGTCAACCATTTCTTAGATTCAAAGTCCCATATCTCGCGAACGGAATGACCTAACCCAAAAATTCCTATTGTGACTGAAAGTAGAAACTCGCCCGATTACAACGGTATGCGTATTTTCCCCCTAGGCCATTCTGCTCAAGCGTTTGGAGCAGCAGAATTGCGAAAAATTTGTTCTCTTCTCAACCATTCCTTAGCTTCCAACTCCCATATCTCGCGAACGGATTGACCTAACCCAAAAATTCCTATTGCATCTGAAAGTAGAAACTCGCCCGATTACAACGGTACGTGTATTTTTTCCCTAGGCCATTCTGGTTAAGCGTTTGGAGCAGCAGAATTGCGAAAAATTTTTTGCCTTATCAACCATTTCTTGGCTTCAAACTCCCATATCTCGCGAACGGATTTACCAAACCCACAAATTCCTGTTGCATCAGAAAGCAGAAACTCGCCCGATTACAACGGTATGCGTATTTTTTCCCTAGTCCATTCTGGTTAAGCGTTTGGAGCAGCAGAATCGCGAAAAATTTGTTGTCTTCTCAACCATTTCTTAGATGCAAACTCTCATATCTCGCGAACGGATTGACCTAACCCAAACATTCCTATGGCATTTGAAAGTAGAAACTCGCCCGATTACAACGGTACGTGTGTTTTTCCCCTAGGCCATTCTGGTTAAGCGATTGGAGCAGCAGAAGTGCGAAAAATTTGTTGTCTTGTCAACCATTTCTTAGCTTCAAAGTCCCATATCTCGCGAACGGATTAACCTACCCCAAAAATTCCTATCGCATCTGAAAGTAGAAACTCGCCCGATTACAGCGGTATGTGTATTTTGTCCCTAGGCCATTCGGGTTAAGCGTTTGGAGCAGCAGAAGTGCGAAAAATTTGTTGTCTTCTCAACCGTTTCTTAGCTTCAAACAATCATATCTCACGAACGGATTGACCTAACCCAAACATTCCTATGGCATTTGAAAGTAGAAACTCGCCCGATTACAACGGTACGTGTATTTTTCCTCTAGGCCATTCTGGTTAAGCGTTTGAAGCAGCAGAATTGCGAAAAATTTTTTGCCTTCTAAACCATTTCTTGGCTTCAAACTCCCATATCTCGCGAACGGATTGACCTAACCCAAAAATTCCTATTGTAACTGAAAGTAGAAACTCGACCGATTACAACGGTATGCGTATTTTCCCCCTAGTCCATTCTGGTTAAGCGTTTGGAGCAGCAGAAGTGCGAAAAATTTGTTGTCTTGTCAACCATTTCTTAGCTTCAAAGTCCCATATCTCGCGAACGGATTAACCTAACCCAAAAATTCCTATTGTAACTGAAAGTAGAAACTCGCCCGATTACAACGGTATGCGTATTTGTTCCCTAGTCCATTCTGGTTAAGCGTTTGGAGCAGCAGAATTGCGAACAATTTGTTCTCTTCTCAACCATTTCTTAGCTTCCAACTCCCATATCTCGCGAACGGATTGACCTAACGCAAAAATTCCTATTGCATTTGATAGTAGAAACTCGCCCGATTACAACGGTACGTGTATTTTTCCCCTAGGCCATTCTGGTTAAGCGATTGGAGCCGCAGAAGTGCGAAAAATTTGTTGTCTTGTCAACCATTTCTTAGCTTCAAAGTCCCATATCTCGCGAACGGATTGACCTAACCCAAAAATTCCTATTGTGACTGAAAGTAGAAACTCGCCCGATTACAACGGTATGCGTATTTTCCCCCTAGGCCATTCTGCTCAAGCGTTTGGAGCAGCAGAATTGCGAAAAATTTGTTCTCTTCTCAACCATTCCTTAGCTTCCAACTCCCATATCTCGCGAACGGATTGACCTAACCCAAAAATTCCTATTGCATCTGAAAGTAGAAACTCGCCAGATTACAACGGTACGTGTATTTTTTCCCTAGGCCATTCTGGTTAAGCGTTTGGAGCAGCAGAATTGCGAAAAATTTTTTGCCTTATCAACCATTTCTTGGCTTCAAACTCTCATATCTCGCGAACGGATTCACCTAACCCAAAAATTCCTGTTGCATCAGAAAGCAGAAGCTCGCCCGATTACAACGGTATGCGTATTTTTTCCCTAGTCCAATCTGGTTAAGCGTTTGGAGCAGCAGAATCGCGAAAAATTTGTTGTCTTCTCAACCATTTCTTAGATGCAAACTCTCATATCTCGCGAACGGATTGACCTAACCCAAACATTCCTATGGCATTTGAAAGTAGAAACTCGCCCGATTACAACGGTACGTGTATTTTTCCCCTAGGCCATTCTGGTTGAGCGATTGGAGCAGCAGAAGTGCGAAAAATTTGTTGTCTTGTCAACCATTTCTTAGCTTCAAAGTCCCATATCTCGCGAACGGATTGACCTAACCCAAAAATTCCTATTGTAACTGAAAGTAGAAACTCGCCCGATTACAACGGTATGTGTATATCTTCCCTAGGCCATTCTGGTTAAGCGTTTGGAGCAGCAGAATTGCGAAAAATTTTTTGCCTTCTCAACCATTTCTTGGCTTCAAACTCCCATATCTCGCGAACGGATTGACCTAACCCAAAAATTCCTGTTGCGTCTGAAAGTAGAAACTCGCCCGGTTACAACGGTATGTGTATTTTTTCCCTAGGCCATTCTGGTTAAGCGTTTGGAGCAGCGGAAGTGCGAAAAATTTGTTGTCTCCTCAACCATTTCTTAGCTTCAAACTCCCATATCTCGCGAATGGATTGACCTAACCCAAAAATTCCTATTGCATCAGAAAGCAGAAACTCGCCCGATTACAACGGTATGCGTATTTTTTCCCTAGTCCAATCTGGTTAAGCGTTTGGAGCAGCAGAATCGCGAAAAATTTGTTGTCTTCTCAACCATTTCTTAGATGCAAACTCTCATATCTCGCGAACGGATTGACCTAACCCAAACATTCCTATGGCATTTGAAAGTAGAAACTCGCCCGATTACAACGGTACGTGTATTTTTCCCCTAGGCCATTCTGGTTGAGCGATTGGAGCAGCAGAAGTGCGAAAAATTTGTTGTCTTGACAACCATTTCTTAGCTTCAAAGTCCCATATCTCGCGAACGGATTGACCTAACCCAAAAATTCCTATTGTAACTGAAAGTAGAAACTCGCCCGATTACAACGGTATGTGTATATCTTCCCTAGGCTATTCTGGTTAAGCGTTTGAAGCAGCAGAATTGCGAAAAATTTTTTGCCTTATCAACCATTTCTTGGCTTCAAACTCCCATATCTCGCGAACGGATTCACCAAACCCACAAATTCCTGTTGCATCAGAAAGCAGAAACTCGCCCGATTACAACGGTATGCGTATTTTTTCCCTAGTCCATTCTGGTTAAGCGTTTGGAGCAGCAGAATCGCGAAAAATTTGTTGTCTTCTCAACCATTTCTTAGATGCAAACTCTCATATCTCGCGAACGGATTGACCTAACCCAAACATTCCTATGGCATTTGAAAGTAGAAACTCGCCCGATTACAACGGTACGTGTATTTTTCCCCTAGGCCATTCTGGTTGAGCGATTGGAGCAGCAGAAGTGCGAAAAATTTGTTGTCTTGACAACCATTTCTTAGCTTCAAAGTCCCATATCTCGCGAACGGATTGACCTAACCCAAAAATTCCTATTGCATCTGAAAGTAGAAACTCGCCCGATTACAACGGTATGTGTATTTTTTCCCTAGGCCATTCTGGTTAAACGTTTGGAGCAGCAGAATTGTGAAAAATTTTTTGCCTTCTCTACCATTTCTTGGCTTCAAACACCCATATCTCGCGAACGGATTGACCTAACCCAAAAATTCCTATTGCATCTGAAAGTAGAAACTCGCCCGATTACAGCGGTATGTGTATTTTTTCCCTAGGCCATTCTGGTTAAGCGTTTGGAGCAGCAGAATTGCGAAAAATTTTTTGCCTTCTCAACCATTTCTTGGCTTCAAACTCCCATATCTCGCGAACGGATTGACCTAACCCAAAAATTCCTGTTGCGTCTGAAAGTAGAAACTCGCCCGGTTACAACGGTATGTGTATTTTTTCCCTAGGCCATTCTGGTTAAGCGTTTGGAGCAGCGGAAGTGCGAAAAATTTGTTGTCTCCTCAACCATTTCTTAGCTTCAAACTCCCATATCTCGCGAATGGATTGACCTAACCCAAAAATTCCTATTGCATCAGAAAGCAGAAACTCGCCCGATTACAACGGTATGCGTATTTTTTCCCTAGTCCAATCTGGTTAAGCGTTTGGAGCAGCAGAATCGCGAAAAATTTGTTGTCTTCTCAACCATTTCTTAGATGCAAACTCTCATATCTCGCGAACGGATTGACCTAACCCAAACATTCCTATGGCATTTGAAAGTAGAAACTCGCCCGATTACAACGGTACGTGTATTTTTCCCCTAGGCCATTCTGGTTGAGCGATTGGAGCAGCAGAAGTGCGAAAAATTTGTTGTCTTGACAACCATTTCTTAGCTTCAAAGTCCCATATCTCGCGAACGGATTGACCTAACCCAAAAATTCCTATTGTAACTGAAAGTAGAAACTCGCCCGATTACAACGGTATGTGTATATCTTCCCTAGGCTATTCTGGTTAAGCGTTTGAAGCAGCAGAATTGCGAAAAATTTTTTGCCTTATCAACCATTTCTTGGCTTCAAACTCCCATATCTCGCGAACGGATTCACCAAACCCACAAATTCCTGTTGCATCAGAAAGCAGAAACTCGCCCGATTACAACGGTATGCGTATTTTTTCCTTAGTCCATTCTGGTTAAGCGTTTGGAGCAGCAGAATCGCGAAAAATTTGTTGTCTTCTCAACCATTTCTTAGATGCAAACTCTCATATCTCGCGAACGGATTGACCTAACCCAAACATTCCTATGGCATTTGAAAGTAGAAACTCGCCCGATTACAACGGTACGTGTGTTTTTCCCCTAGGCCATTCTGGTTAAGCGATTGGAGCAGCAGAAGTGCGAAAAATTTTTTGCCTTCTCAACCATTTCTTGGCTCCAAACTCCCATATCTCGCGAACGGATTGACCTACCCCAAAAATTCCTATCGCATCAGAAAGTAGAAACTCGCCCGATTACAACGGTATGTGTATTTTGTCCCTAGGCCATTCGGGTTAAGCGTTTGGAGCAGCAGAAGTGCGAAAAATTTGTTGTCTTCTCAACCGTTTCTTAGCTTCAAACAATCATATCTCACGAACGGATTGACATAACCCAAACATTCCTATGGCATTTGAAAGTAGAAACTCGCCCGATTACAACGGTACGTGTATTTTTCCTCTAGGCCATTCTGGTTAAGCGTTTGGAGCAGCAGAATTGTGAACAATTTGTTCTCTTCTCAACCATTTCTTAGCTTCCAACTCCCATATCTCGCGAACGGATTGACCTACCCCAAAAATTCCTATCGCATCTGAAAGCAGAAACTCGCCCGATTACAACGGTATGTGTATTTTGTCCCTAGGCCATTCGGGTTAAGCGTTTGGAGCAGCAGAAGTGCGAAAAATTTGTTGTCTTCTCAACCGTTTCTTAGCTTCAAACAATCATATCTCACGAACGGATTGACCTAACCCAAACATTCCTATGGCATTTGAAAGTAGAAACTCGCCCGATTACAACGGTACGTGTATTTTTCCTCTAGGCCATTCTGGTTAAGCGTTTGAAGCAGCAGAATTGCGAAAAATTTTTTGCCTTCTAAACCATTTCTTGGCTTCAAACTCCCATATCTCGCGAACGGATTGACCTAACCCAAAAATTCCTATTGTAACTGAAAGTAGAAACTCGACCGATTACAACGGTATGCGTATTTTCCCCCTAGTCCATTCTGGTTAAGCGTTTGGAGCAGCAGAAGTGCGAAAAATTTGTTGTCTTGTCAACCATTTCTTAGCTTCAAAGTCCCATATCTCGCGAACGGATTAACCTAACCCAAAAATTCCTATTGTAACTGAAAGTAGAAACTCGCCCGATTACAACGGTATGCGTATTTGTTCCCTAGTCCATTCTGGTTAAGCGTTTGGAGCAGCAGAATTGCGAACAATTTGTTCTCTTCTCAACCATTTCTTAGCTTCCAACTCCCATATCTCGCGAACGGATTGACCTAACGCAAAAATTCCTATTGCATTTGATAGTAGAAACTCGCCCGATTACAACGGTACGTGTATTTTTCCCCTAGGCCATTCTGGTTAAGCGATTGGAGCCGCAGAAGTGCGAAAAATTTGTTGTCTTGTCAACCATTTCTTAGCTTCAAAGTCCCATATCTCGCGAACGGATTGACCTAACCCAAAAATTCCTATTGTGACTGAAAGTACAAACTCGCCCGATTACAACGGTATGCGTATTTTCCCCCTAGGCCATTCTGCTCAAGCGTTTGGAGCAGCAGAATTGCGAAAAATTTGTTCTCTTCTCAACCATTCCTTAGCTTCCAACTCCCATATCTCGCGAACGGATTGACCTAACCCAAAAATTCCTATTGCATCTGAAAGTAGAAACTCGCCAGATTACAACGGTACGTGTATTTTTTCCCTAGGCCATTCTGGTTAAGCGTTTGGAGCAGCAGAATTGCGAAAAATTTTTTGCCTTATCAACCATTTCTTGGCTTCAAACTCCCATATCTCGCGAACGGATTCACCTAACCCAAAAATTCCTGTTGCATCAGAAAGCAGAAGCTCGCCCGATTACAACGGTATGCGTATTTTTTCCCTAGTCCAATCTGGTTAAGCGTTTGGAGCAGCAGAATCGCGAAAAATTTGTTGTCTTCTCAACCATTTCTTAGATGCAAACTCTCATATCTCGCGAACGGATTGACCTAACCCAAACATTCCTATGGCATTTGAAAGTAGAAACTCGCCCGATTACAACGGTACGTGTATTTTTCCCCTAGGCCATTCTGGTTGAGCGATTGGAGCAGCAGAAGTGCGAAAAATTTGTTGTCTTGTCAACCATTTCTTAGCTTCAAAGTCCCATATCTCGCGAACGGATTGACCTAACCCAAAAATTCCTATTGTAACTGAAAGTAGAAACTCGCCCGATTACAACGGTATGTGTATATCTTCCCTAGGCCATTCTGGTTAAGCGTTTGGAGCAGCAGAATTGCGAAAAATTTTTTGCCTTCTCAACCATTTCTTGGCTTCAAACTCCCATATCTCGCGAACGGATTGACCTAACCCAAAAATTCCTGTTGCGTCTGAAAGTAGAAACTCGCCCGGTTACAACGGTATGTGTATTTTTTCCCTAGGCCATTCTGGTTAAGCGTTTGGAGCAGCGGAAGTGCGAAAAATTTGTTGTCTCCTCAACCATTTCTTAGCTTCAAACTCCCATATCTCGCGAATGGATTGACCTAACCCAAAAATTCCTATTGCATCAGAAAGCAGAAACTCGCCCGATTACAACGGTATGCGTATTTTTTCCCTAGTCCAATCTGGTTAAGCGTTTGGAGCAGCAGAATCGCGAAAAATTTGTTGTCTTCTCAACCATTTCTTAGATGCAAACTCTCATATCTCGCGAACGGATTGACCTAACCCAAACATTCCTATGGCATTTGAAAGTAGAAACTCGCCCGATTACAACGGTACGTGTATTTTTCCCCTAGGCCATTCTGGTTGAGCGATTGGAGCAGCAGAAGTGCGAAAAATTTGTTGTCTTGACAACCATTTCTTAGCTTCAAAGTCCCATATCTCGCGAACGGATTGACCTAACCCAAAAATTCCTATTGTAACTGAAAGTAGAAACTCGCCCGATTACAACGGTATGTGTATATCTTCCCTAGGCTATTCTGGTTAAGCGTTTGAAGCAGCAGAATTGCGAAAAATTTTTTGCCTTATCAACCATTTCTTGGCTTCAAACTCCCATATCTCGCGAACGGATTCACCAAACCCACAAATTCCTGTTGCATCAGAAAGCAGAAACTCGCCCGATTACAACGGTATGCGTATTTTTTCCCTAGTCCATTCTGGTTAAGCGTTTGGAGCAGCAGAATCGCGAAAAATTTGTTGTCTTCTCAACCATTTCTTAGATGCAAACTCTCATATCTCGCGAACGGATTGACCTAACCCAAACATTCCTATGGCATTTGAAAGTAGAAACTCGCCCGATTACAACGGTACGTGTATTTTTCCCCTAGGCCATTCTGGTTGAGCGATTGGAGCAGCAGAAGTGCGAAAAATTTGTTGTCTTGACAACCATTTCTTAGCTTCAAAGTCCCATATCTCGCGAACGGATTGACCTAACCCAAAAATTCCTATTGCATCTGAAAGTAGAAACTCGCCCGATTACAACGGTATGTGTATTTTTTCCCTAGGCCATTCTGGTTAAACGTTTGGAGCAGCAGAATTGTGAAAAATTTTTTGCCTTCTCTACCATTTCTTGGCTTCAAACACCCATATCTCGCGAACGGATTGACCTAACCCAAAAATTCCTATTGCATCTGAAAGTAGAAACTCGCCCGATTACAGCGGTATGTGTATTTTTTCCCTAGGCCATTCTGGTTAAGCGTTTGGAGCAGCAGAATTGCGAAAAATTTTTTGCCTTCTCAACCATTTCTTGGCTTCAAACTCCCATATCTCGCGAACGGATTGACCTAACCCAAAAATTCCTGTTGCGTCTGAAAGTAGAAACTCGCCCGGTTACAACGGTATGTGTATTTTTTCCCTAGGCCATTCTGGTTAAGCGTTTGGAGCAGCGGAAGTGCGAAAAATTTGTTGTCTCCTCAACCATTTCTTAGCTTCAAACTCCCATATCTCGCGAATGGATTGACCTAACCCAAAAATTCCTATTGCATCAGAAAGCAGAAACTCGCCCGATTACAACGGTATGCGTATTTTTTCCCTAGTCCAATCTGGTTAAGCGTTTGGAGCAGCAGAATCGCGAAAAATTTGTTGTCTTCTCAACCATTTCTTAGATGCAAACTCTCATATCTCGCGAACGGATTGACCTAACCCAAACATTCCTATGGCATTTGAAAGTAGAAACTCGCCCGATTACAACGGTACGTGTATTTTTCCCCTAGGCCATTCTGGTTGAGCGATTGGAGCAGCAGAAGTGCGAAAAATTTGTTGTCTTGACAACCATTTCTTAGCTTCAAAGTCCCATATCTCGCGAACGGATTGACCTAACCCAAAAATTCCTATTGTAACTGAAAGTAGAAACTCGCCCGATTACAACGGTATGTGTATATCTTCCCTAGGCTATTCTGGTTAAGCGTTTGAAGCAGCAGAATTGCGAAAAATTTTTTGCCTTATCAACCATTTCTTGGCTTCAAACTCCCATATCTCGCGAACGGATTCACCAAACCCACAAATTCCTGTTGCATCAGAAAGCAGAAACTCGCCCGATTACAACGGTATGCGTATTTTTTCCTTAGTCCATTCTGGTTAAGCGTTTGGAGCAGCAGAATCGCGAAAAATTTGTTGTCTTCTCAACCATTTCTTAGATGCAAACTCTCATATCTCGCGAACGGATTGACCTAACCCAAACATTCCTATGGCATTTGAAAGTAGAAACTCGCCCGATTACAACGGTACGTGTGTTTTTCCCCTAGGCCATTCTGGTTAAGCGATTGGAGCAGCAGAAGTGCGAAAAATTTTTTGCCTTCTCAACCATTTCTTGGCTCCAAACTCCCATATCTCGCGAACGGATTGACCTACCCCAAAAATTCCTATCGCATCAGAAAGTAGAAACTCGCCCGATTACAACGGTATGTGTATTTTGTCCCTCGGCCATTCGGGTTAAGCGTTTGGAGCAGCAGAAGTGCGAAAAATTTGTTGTCTTCTCAACCGTTTCTTAGCTTCAAACAATCATATCTCACGAACGGATTGACATAACCCAAACATTCCTATGGCATTTGAAAGTAGAAACTCGCCCGATTACAACGGTACGTGTATTTTTCCTCTAGGCCATTCTGGTTAAGCGTTTGGAGCAGCAGAATTGTGAACAATTTGTTCTCTTCTCAACCATTTCTTAGCTTCCAACTCCCATATCTCGCGAACGGATTGACCTACCCCAAAAATTCCTATCGCATCTGAAAGCAGAAACTCGCCCGATTACAACGGTATGTGTATTTTGTCCCTAGGCCATTCGGGTTAAGCGTTTGGAGCAGCAGAAGTGCGAAAAATTTGATGTCTTCTCAACCATTTCTTAGCTTCAAACAATCATATCTCACGAACGGATTGACCTAACCCAAACATTCCTATGGCATTTGAAAGTAGAAACTCGCCCGATTACAACGGTACGTGTATTTTTCCCCTAGGCCATTCTGGTTAAGCGTTTGAAGCAGCAGAATTGCGAAAAATTTTTTGCCTTCTCAACCATTTCTTGGCTTCAAACTCCCATATGTCGCGAACGGATTGACCTAACCCAAAAATTCCTATTGTAACTGAAAGTAGAAACTCGACCGATTCCAACGGTATGCGTATTTTCCCCCTAGGCCATTCTGCTCAAGCGTTTGTAGCAGCAGAATTGCGAAAAATTTGTTCTCTTCTCAACCATTTCTTAGCTTCAAACTCCCATATCTCGCGAACGGATTTACCTAACACAAAAATTCCTGTTGCATCAGAAAGCAGAAACTCGCCCGATTACAACGGTATGCGTATTTTTCACCTAGTCCATTCTGGTTAAGCGTTTGGAGCAGCAGAATTGTGAACAATTTGTTCTCTTCTCAACCATTTCTTAGCTTCCAACTCCCATATCTCTCGAACGGATTGACCTAACCCAAAAATTCCTATTGCATTTGATAGTAGAAACTCGCCCGATTACAACGGTATGTGTATTTTTTCCCTAGGCCATTCTGGTTAAACGTTTGGAGCAGTAGAATTGCCAAAAATTTTTTGCCTTCTCAACCATTTCTTGGCTTCAAACTCCCATATCTCGCGAACGGATTGACCTAACCCAAAAATTCCTATCCCATCTGAAAGTAGAAACTCGCCCGATTACAACGGTACGTGTATTTTCTCCCTAGGCCATTCTGGTTAAGCGTTTGGAGCAGCAGAATTGCGAAAAATTTTTTGCCTTATCAACCATTTCTTGGCTTCAAACTCCCATATCTCGCGAACGGATTTACCTAACCCAAAAATTCCTGTTGCATCAGAAAGCAGAAACTCGCCCGATTACAACGGTATGCGTATTTTTTCCCTAGTCCTTTCTGGTTAAGCGTTTGGAGCAGCAGAAATGTGAACAATTTGTTTTCTTCTCAACCATTTCTTAGCTTCCAACTCCCATATCTCGCGAACGGATTGACCTAACCCAAAAATTCCTATTGCATTTGATAGTAGAAACTCGCCCGATTACAACGGTACGTGTATTTTTCCCCTACGCCATTCTGGTTAAGCGATTGGAGCAGCAGAAGTGCGAAAAATTTGTTGTCTTGACAACCATTTCTTAGCTTCAAAGTCCCATATCTCGCGAACGGATTGACCTAACCCAAAAATTCCTATTGCATCTGAAAGTAGAAACTCGCCCGATTACAGCGGTATGTGTATTTTTTCCCTAGGCCATTCGGGTTAAGCGTTTGGAGCAGCAGAAGTGCGAAAAATTTGTTGTCTTCTCAACCGTTTCTTAGCTTCAAACAATCATATCTCACGAACGGATTGACATAACCCAAACATTCCTATGGCATTTGAAAGTAGAAACTCGCCCGATTACAACGGTACGTGTATTTTTCCTCTAGGCCATTCTGGTTAAGCGTTTGGAGCAGCAGAATTGTGAACAATTTGTTCTCTTCTCAACCATTTCTTAGCTTCCAACTCCCATATCTCGCGAACGGATTGACCTAACCCAAAAATTCCTATTGTAACTGAAAGTAGAAACTCGACCGATTCCAACGGTATGCGTATTTTCCCCCTAGGCCATTCTGCTCAAGCGTTTGGAGCAGCAGAATTGCGAAAAATTTGTTCTCTTCTCAACCATTTCTTAGCTTCCAACTCCCATATCTCGCGAACGGATTGACCTAACCCAAAAATTCCCATTGCATCTGAAAGTAGAAACTCGCCCGATTACAACGGTACGTGTATTTTTTCCCTAGGCCATTCTGGTTAAGCGTTTGGAGCAGCAGAATTGCGAAAAATTTTTTGCCTTATCAACCATTTCTTGGCTTCAAACTCCCATATCTCGCGAACGGATTTACCTAACCCAAAAATTCCTATTGCATTTGATAGTAGAAACTCGCCCGATTACAACGGTACGTGTATTTTTCCCCTACGCCATTCTGGTTAAGCGATTGGAGCAGCAGAAGTGCGAAAAATTTGTTGTCTTGACAACCATTTCTTAGCTTCAAAGTCCCATATCTCGCGAACGGATAGACCTAACCCAAAAATTCCTATTGCATCTGAAAGTAGAAACTCGCCCGATTACAACGGTATGTGTATTTTTTCCCTAGGCCATTCTGGTTAAACGTTTGGAGCAGCTGAATTGTGAAAAATTTTTTGCCTTCTCTACCATTTCTTGGCTTCAAACACCCATATCTCGCGAACGGATTGACCTAACCCAAAAATTCCTATTGCATCTGAAAGTAGAAACTCGCCCGATTACAGCGGTATGTGTATTTTTCCCCTACGCCATTCTGGTTAAGCGATTGGAGCAGCAGAAGTGCGAAAAATTTGTTGTCTTGACAACCATTTCTTAGCTTCAAAGTCCCATATCTCGCGAACGGATTGACCTAACCCAAAAATTCCTATTGCATCTGAAAGTAGAAACTCGCCCGATTACAACGGTATGTGTATTTTTTCCCTAGGCCATTCTGGTTAAACGTTTGGAGCAGCAGAATTGTGAAAAATTTTTTGCCTTCTCTACCATTTCTTGGCTTCAAACACCCATATCTCGCGAACGGATTGACCTAACCCAAAAATTCCTATTGCATCTGAAAGTAGAAACTCGCCCGATTACAGCGGTATGTGTATTTTTTCCCTAGGCCATTCGGGTTAAGCGTTTGGAGCAGCAGAAGTGCGAAAAATTTGTTGTCTTCTCAACCGTTTCTTAGCTTCAAACAATCATATCTCACGAACGGATTGACATAACCCAAACATTCCTATGGCATTTGAAAGTAGAAACTCGCCCGATTACAACGGTACGTGTATTTTTCCTCTAGGCCATTCTGGTTAAGCGTTTGGAGCAGCAGAATTGTGAACAATTTGTTCTCTTCTCAACCATTTCTTAGCTTCCAACTCCCATATCTCGCGAACGGATTGACCTAACCCAAAAATTCCTATTGTAACTGAAAGTAGAAACTCGAGCGATTCCAACGGTATGCGTATTTTCCCCCTAGGCCATTCTGCTCAAGCGTTTGGAGCAGCAGAATTGCGAAAAATTTGTTCTCTTCTCAACCATTTCTTAGCTTCCAACTCCCATATCTCGCGAACGGATTGACCTAACCCAAAAATTCCCATTGCATCTGAAAGTAGAAACTCGCCCGATTACAACAGTACGTGTATTTTTTCCCTAGGCCATTCTGGTTAAGCGTTTGGAGCAGCAGAATTGCGAAAAATTTTTTGCCTTATCAACCATTTCTTGGCTTCAAACTCCCATATCTCGCGAACGGATTTACCTAACCCAAAAATTCCTATTGCATTTGATAGTAGAAACTCGCCCGATTACAACGGTACGTGTATTTTTCCCCTACGCCATTCTGGTTAAGCGATTGGAGCAGCAGAAGTGCGAAAAATTTGTTGTCTTGACAACCATTTCTTAGCTTCAAAGTCCCATATCTCGCGAACGGATAGACCTAACCCAAAAATTCCTATTGCATCTGAAAGTAGAAACTCGCCCGATTACAACGGTATGTGTATTTTTTCCCTAGGCCATTCTGGTTAAACGTTTGGAGCAGCAGAATTGTGAAAAATTTTTTGCCTTCTCTACCATTTCTTGGCTTCAAACACCCATATCTCGCGAACGGATTGACCTAACCCAAAAATTCCTATTGCATCTGAAAGTAGAAACTCGCCCGATTACAGCGGTATGTGTATTTTTTCCCTAGGCCATTCTGGTTAAGCGTTTGGAGCAGCAGAATTGCGAAAAATTTTTTGCCTTCTCAACCATTTCTTGGCTTCAAACTCCCATATCTCGCGAACGGATTGACCTAACCCAAAAATTCCTGTTGCGTCTGAAAGTAGAAACTCGCCCGGTTACAACGGTATGTGTATTTTTTCCCTAGGCCATTCTGGTTAAGCGTTTGGAGCAGCGGAAGTGCGAAAAATTTGTTGCCTTATCAACCATTTCTTGGCTTCAAACTCCCATATCTCGCGAACGGATTGACCTAACCCAAAAATTCCTATTGCATCAGAAAGCAGAAACTCGCCCGATTACAACGGTATGCGTATTTTTTCCCTAGTCCAATCTGGTTAAGCGTTTGGAGCAGCAGAATCGCGAAAAATTTGTTGTCTTCTCAACCATTTCTTAGATGCAAACTCTCATATCTCGCGAACGGATTGACCTAACCCAAACATTCCTATGGCATTTGAAAGTAGAAACTCGCCCGATTACAACGGTACGTGTATTTTTCCCCTAGGCCATTCTGGTTGAGCGATTGGAGCAGCAGAAGTGCGAAAAATTTGTTGTCTTGTCAACCATTTCTTAGCTTCAAAGTCCCATATCTCGCGAACGGATTGACCTAACCCAAAAATTCCTATTGTAACTGAAAGTAGAAACTCGCCCGATTACAACGGTATGTGTATATCTTCCCTAGGCTATTCTGGTTAAGCGTTTGAAGCAGCAGAATTGCGAAAAATTTTTTGCCTTATCAACCATTTCTTGGCTTCAAACTCCCATATCTCGCGAACGGATTCACCAAACCCACAAATTCCTGTTGCATCAGAAAGCAGAAACTCGCCCGATTACAACGGTATGCGTATTTTTTCCTTAGTCCATTCTGGTTAAGCGTTTGGAGCAGCAGAATCGCGAAAAATTTGTTGTCTTCTCAACCATTTCTTAGATGCAAACTCTCATATCTCGCGAACGGATTGACCTAACCCAAACATTCCTATGGCATTTGAAAGTAGAAACTCGCCCGATTACAACGGTACGTGTGTTTTTCCCCTAGGCCATTCTGGTTAAGCGATTGGAGCAGCAGAAGTGCGAAAAATTTTTTGCCTTCTCAACCATTTCTTGGCTCCAAACTCCCATATCTCGCGAACGGATTGACCTACCCCAAAAATTCCTATTGTAACTGAAAGTAGAAACTCGACCGATTGCAACGGTATGCGTATTTTCCCCCTGGGCCATTCTGCTCAAGCGTTTGGAGCAGCAGAATTGCGAAAAATTTGTTCTCTTCTCAACCATTTCTTAGCTTCCAACTCCCATATCTCGCGAACGGATTGACCTAACCCAAAAATTCCCATTGCATCTGAAAGTAGAAACTCGCCCGATTACAACGGTACGTGTATTTTTTCCCTAGGCCATTCTGGTTAAGCGTTTGGAGCAGCAGAATTGCGAAAAATTTTTTGCCTTATCAACCATTTCTTGGCTTCAAACTCCCATATCTCGCGAACGGATTTACCTAACCCAAAAATTCCTATTGCATTTGATAGTAGAAACTCGCCCGATTACAACGGTACGTGTATTTTTCCCCTACGCCATTCTGGTTAAGCGATTGGAGCAGCAGAAGTGCGAAAAATTTGTTGTCTTGACAACCATTTCTTAGCTTCAAAGTCCCATATCTCGCGAACGGATTGACCTAACCCAAAAATTCCTATTGCATCTGAAAGTAGAAACTCGCCCGATTACAACGGTATGTGCATTTTTTCCCTAGGCCATTCTGGTTAAACGTTTGGAGCAGCAGAATTGTGAAAAATTTTTTGCCTTCTCTACCATTTCTTGGCTTCAAACACCCATATCTCGCGAACGGATTGACCTAACCCAAAAATTCCTATTGCATCTGAAAGTAGAAACTCGCCCGATTACAGCGGTATGTGTATTTTTTCCCTAGGCCATTCTGGTTAAGCGTTTGGAGCAGCAGAATTGCGAAAAATTTTTTGCCTTCTCAACCATTTCTTGGCTTCAAACTCCCACATCTCGCGAACGGATTGACCTAACCCAAAAATTCCTGTTGCGTCTGAAAGTAGAAACTCGCCCGGTTACAACGGTATGTGTATATCTTCCCTAGGCTATTCTGGTTAAGCGTTTGAAGCAGCAGAATTGCGAAAAATTTTTTGCCTTATCAACCATTTCTTGGCTTCAAACTCCCATATCTCGCGAACGGATTCACCAAACCCACAAATTCCTGTTGCATCAGAAAGCAGAAACTCGCCCGATTACAACGGTACGTGTGTTTTTCCCCTAGGCCATTCTGGTTAAGCGATTGGAGCAGCAGAAGTGCGAAAAATTTTTTGCCTTCTCAACCATTTCTTGGCTCCAAACTCCCATATCTCGCGAACGGATTGACCTACCCCAAAAATTCCTATTGTAACTGAAAGTAGAAACTCGACCGATTCCAACGGTATGCGTATTTTCCCCCTAGGCCATTCTGCTCAAGCGTTTGGAGCAGCAGAATTGCGAAAAATTTGTTCTCTTCTCAACCATTTCTTAGCTTCCAACTCCCATATCTCGCGAACGGATTGACCTAACCCAAAAATTCCCATTGCATCTGAAAGTAGAAACTCGCCCGATTACAACGGTACGTGTATTTTTTCCCTAGGCCATTCTGGTTAAGCGTTTGGAGCAGCAGAATTGCGAAAAATTTTTTGCCTTATCAACCATTTCTTGGCTTCAAACTCCCATATCTCGCGAACGGATTTACCTAACCCAAAAATTCCTATTGCATTTGATAGTAGAAACTCGCCCGATTACAACGGTACGTGTATTTTTCCCCTACGCCATTCTGGTTAAGCGATTGGAGCAGCAGAAGTGCGAAAAATTTGTTGTCTTGACAACCATTTCTTAGCTTCAAAGTCCCATATCTCGCGAACGGATTGACCTAACCCAAAAATTCCTATTGCATCTGAAAGTAGAAACTCGCCCGATTACAACGGTATGTGTATTTTTTCCCTAGGCCATTCTGGTTAAACGTTTGGAGCAGCAGAATTGTGAAAAATTTTTTGCCTTCTCTACCATTTCTTGGCTTCAAACACCCATATCTCGCGAACGGATTGACCTAACCCAAAAATTCCTATTGCATCTGAAAGTAGAAACTCGCCCGATTACAGCGGTATGTGTATTTTTTCCCTAGGCCATTCTGGTTAAGCGTTTGGAGCAGCAGAATTGCGAAAAATTTTTTGCCTTCTCAACCATTTCTTGGCTTCAAACTCCCATATCTCGCGAACGGATTGACCTAACCCAAAAATTCCTGTTGCGTCTGAAAGTAGAAACTCGCCCGGTTACAACGGTATGTGTATTTTTTCCCTAGGCCATTCTGGTTAAGCGTTTGGAGCAGCGGAAGTGCGAAAAATTTGTTGTCTCCTCAACCATTTCTTAGCTTCAAACTCCCATATCTCGCGAATGGATTGACCTAACCCAAAAATTCCTATTGCATCAGAAAGCAGAAACTCGCCCGATTACAACGGTATGCGTATTTTTTCCCTAGTCCAATCTGGTTAAGCGTTTGGAGCAGCAGAATCGCGAAAAATTTGTTGTCTTCTCAACCATTTCTTAGATGCAAACTCTCATATCTCGCGAACGGATTGACCTAACCCAAACATTCCTATGGCATTTGAAAGTAGAAACTCGCCCGATTACAACGGTACGTGTATTTTTCCCCTAGGCCATTCTGGTTGAGCGATTGGAGCAGCAGAAGTGCGAAAAATTTGTTGTCTTGTCAACCATTTCTTAGCTTCAAAGTCCCATATCTCGCGAACGGATTGACCTAACCCAAAAATTCCTATTGTAACTGAAAGTAGAAACTCGCCCGATTACAACGGTATGTGTATATCTTCCCTAGGCTATTCTGGTTAAGCGTTTGAAGCAGCAGAATTGCGAAAAATTTTTTGCCTTATCAACCATTTCTTGGCTTCAAACTCCCATATCTCGCGAACGGATTCACCAAACCCACAAATTCCTGTTGCATCAGAAAGCAGAAACTCGCCCGATTACAACGGTATGCGTATTTTTTCCTTAGTCCATTCTGGTTAAGCGTTTGGAGCAGCAGAATCGCGAAAAATTTGTTGTCTTCTCAACCATTTCTTAGATGCAAACTCTCATATCTCGCGAACGGATTGACCTAACCCAAACATTCCTATGGCATTTGAAAGTAGAAACTCGCCCGATTACAACGGTACGTGTGTTTTTCCCCTAGGCCATTCTGGTTAAGCGATTGGAGCAGCAGAAGTGCGAAAAATTTTTTGCCTTCTCAACCATTTCTTGGCTCCAAACTCCCATATCTCGCGAACGGATTGACCTACCCCAAAAATTCCTATTGTAACTGAAAGTAGAAACTCGACCGATTGCAACGGTATGCGTATTTTCCCCCTGGGCCATTCTGCTCAAGCGTTTGGAGCAGCAGAATTGCGAAAAATTTGTTCTCTTCTCAACCATTTCTTAGCTTCCAACTCCCATATCTCGCGAACGGATTGACCTAACCCAAAAATTCCCATTGCATCTGAAAGTAGAAACTCGCCCGATTACAACGGTACGTGTATTTTTTCCCTAGGCCATTCTGGTTAAGCGTTTGGAGCAGCAGAATTGCGAAAAATTTTTTGCCTTATCAACCATTTCTTGGCTTCAAACTCCCATATCTCGCGAACGGATTTACCTAACCCAAAAATTCCTATTGCATTTGATAGTAGAAACTCGCCCGATTACAACGGTACGTGTATTTTTCCCCTACGCCATTCTGGTTAAGCGATTGGAGCAGCAGAAGTGCGAAAAATTTGTTGTCTTGACAACCATTTCTTAGCTTCAAAGTCCCATATCTCGCGAACGGATTGACCTAACCCAAAAATTCCTATTGCATCTGAAAGTAGAAACTCGCCCGATTACAACGGTATGTGCATTTTTTCCCTAGGCCATTCTGGTTAAACGTTTGGAGCAGCAGAATTGTGAAAAATTTTTTGCCTTCTCTACCATTTCTTGGCTTCAAACACCCATATCTCGCGAACGGATTGACCTAACCCAAAAATTCCTATTGCATCTGAAAGTAGAAACTCGCCCGATTACAGCGGTATGTGTATTTTTTCCCTAGGCCATTCTGGTTAAGCGTTTGGAGCAGCAGAATTGCGAAAAATTTTTTGCCTTCTCAACCATTTCTTGGCTTCAAACTCCCACATCTCGCGAACGGATTGACCTAACCCAAAAATTCCTGTTGCGTCTGAAAGTAGAAACTCGCCCGGTTACAACGGTATGTGTATATCTTCCCTAGGCTATTCTGGTTAAGCGTTTGAAGCAGCAGAATTGCGAAAAATTTTTTGCCTTATCAACCATTTCTTGGCTTCAAACTCCCATATCTCGCGAACGGATTCACCAAACCCACAAATTCCTGTTGCATCAGAAAGCAGAAACTCGCCCGATTACAACGGTACGTGTGTTTTTCCCCTAGGCCATTCTGGTTAAGCGATTGGAGCAGCAGAAGTGCGAAAAATTTTTTGCCTTCTCAACCATTTCTTGGCTCCAAACTCCCATATCTCGCGAACGGATTGACCTACCCCAAAAATTCCTATTGTAACTGAAAGTAGAAACTCGACCGATTCCAACGGTATGCGTATTTTCCCCCTAGGCCATTCTGCTCAAGCGTTTGGAGCAGCAGAATTGCGAAAAATTTGTTCTCTTCTCAACCATTTCTTAGCTTCCAACTCCCATATCTCGCGAACGGATTGACCTAACCCAAAAATTCCCATTGCATCTGAAAGTAGAAACTCGCCCGATTACAACGGTACGTGTATTTTTTCCCTAGGCCATTCTGGTTAAGCGTTTGGAGCAGCAGAATTGCGAAAAATTTTTTGCCTTATCAACCATTTCTTGGCTTCAAACTCCCATATCTCGCGAACGGATTTACCTAACCCAAAAATTCCTATTGCATTTGATAGTAGAAACTCGCCCGATTACAACGGTACGTGTATTTTTCCCCTACGCCATTCTGGTTAAGCGATTGGAGCAGCAGAAGTGCGAAAAATTTGTTGTCTTGACAACCATTTCTTAGCTTCAAAGTCCCATATCTCGCGAACGGATTGACCTAACCCAAAAATTCCTATTGCATCTGAAAGTAGAAACTCGCCCGATTACAACGGTATGTGTATTTTTTCCCTAGGCCATTCTGGTTAAACGTTTGGAGCAGCAGAATTGTGAAAAATTTTTTGCCTTCTCTACCATTTCTTGGCTTCAAACACCCATATCTCGCGAACGGATTGACCTAACCCAAAAATTCCTATTGCATCTGAAAGTAGAAACTCGCCCGATTACAGCGGTATGTGTATTTTTTCCCTAGGCCATTCTGGTTAAGCGTTTGGAGCAGCAGAATTGCGAAAAATTTTTTGCCTTCTCAACCATTTCTTGGCTTCAAACTCCCATATCTCGCGAACGGATTGACCTAACCCAAAAATTCCTGTTGCGTCTGAAAGTAGAAACTCGCCCGGTTACAACGGTATGTGTATTTTTTCCCTAGGCCATTCTGGTTAAGCGTTTGGAGCAGCGGAAGTGCGAAAAATTTGTTGTCTCCTCAACCATTTCTTAGCTTCAAACTCCCATATCTCGCGAATGGATTGACCTAACCCAAAAATTCCTATGGCATTTGAAAGTAGAAACTCGCCCGATTACAACGGTACGTGTATTTTTCCCCTAGGCCATTCTGGTTGAGCGATTGGAGCAGCAGAAGTGCGAAAAATTTGTTGTCTTGTCAACCATTTCTTAGCTTCAAAGTCCCATATCTCGCGAACGGATTGACCTAACCCAAAAATTCCTATTGTAACTGAAAGTAGAAACTCGCCCGATTACAACGGTATGTGTATATCTTCCCTAGGCTATTCTGGTTAAGCGTTTGAAGCAGCAGAATTGCGAAAAATTTTTTGCCTTATCAACCATTTCTTGGCTTCAAACTCCCATATCTCGCGAACGGATTCACCAAACCCACAAATTCCTGTTGCATCAGAAAGCAGAAACTCGCCCGATTACAACGGTATGCGTATTTTTTCCTTAGTCCATTCTGGTTAAGCGTTTGGAGCAGCAGAATCGCGAAAAATTTGTTGTCTTCTCAACCATTTCTTAGATGCAAACTCTCATATCTCGCGAACGGATTGACCTAACCCAAACATTCCTATGGCATTTGAAAGTAGAAACTCGCCCGATTACAACGGTACGTGTGTTTTTCCCCTAGGCCATTCTGGTTAAGCGATTGGAGCAGCAGAAGTGCGAAAAATTTTTTGCCTTCTCAACCATTTCTTGGCTCCAAACTCCCATATCTCGCGAACGGATTGACCTACCCCAAAAATTCCTATCGCATCTGAAAGTAGAAACTCGCCCGATTACAACGGTATGTGTATTTTGTCCCTAGGCCATTCGGGTTAAGCGTTTGGAGCAGCAGAAGTGCGAAAAATTTGTTGTCTTCTCAACCGTTTCTTAGCTTCAAACAATCATATCTCACGAACGGATTGACATAACCCAAACATTCCTATGGCATTTGAAAGTAGAAACTCGCCCGATTACAACGGTACGTGTATTTTTCCTCTAGGCCATTCTGGTTAAGCGTTTGGAGCAGCAGAATTGTGAACAATTTGTTCTCTTCTCAACCATTTCTTAGCTTCCAACTCCCATATCTCGCGAACGGATTGACCTACCCCAAAAATTCCTATCGCATCTGAAAGCAGAAACTCGCCCGATTACAACGGTATGTGTATTTTGTCCCTAGGCCATTCGAGTTAAGCGTTTGGAGCAGCAGAAGTGCGAAAAATTTGTTGTCTTCTCAACCATTTCTTAGCTTCAAACAATCATATCTCACGAACGGATTGACCTAACCCAAACATTCCTATGGCATTTGAAAGTAGAAACTCGCCCGATTACAACGGTACGTGTATTTTTCCCCTAGGCCATTCTGGTTAAGCGTTTGAAGCAGCAGAATTGCGAAAAATTTTTTGCCTTCTCAACCATTTCTTGGCTTCAAACTCCCATATCTCGCGAACGGATTGACCTAACCCAAAAATTCCTATTGTAACTGAAAGTAGAAACTCGACCGATTCCAACGGTATGCGTATTTTCCCCCTAGGCCATTCTGCTCAAGCGTTTGGAGCAGCAGAATTGCGAAAAATTTGTTCTCTTCTCAACCATTTCTTAGCTTCAAACTCCCATATCTCGCGAACGGATTTACCTAACCCAAAAATTCCTGTTGCATCAGAAAGCAGAAACTCGCCCGATTACAACGGTATGCGTATTTTTCACCTAGTCCATTCTGGTTAAGCGTTTGGAGCAGCAGAATTGTGAACAATTTGTTCTCTTCTCAACCATTTCTTAGCTTCCAACTCCCATATCTCGCGAACGGATTGACCTAACCCAAAAATTCCTATTGCATTTGATAGTAGAAACTCGCCCGATTACAACGGTATGTGTATTTTTTCCCTAGGCCATTCTGGTTAAACGTTTGGAGCAGTAGAATTGCCAAAAATTTTTTGCCTTCTCAACCATTTCTTGGCTTCAAACTCCCATATCTCGCGAACGGATTGACCTAACCCAAAAATTCCTATTGTAACTGAAAGTAGAAACTCGACCGATTCCAACGGTATGCGTATTTTCCCCCTAGGCCATTCTGCTCAAGCGTTTGGAGCAGCAGAATTGCGAAAAATTTGTTCTCTTCTCAACCATTTCTTAGCTTCAAACTCCCATATCTCGCGAACGGATTTACCTAACCCAAAAATTCCTGTTGCATCAGAAAGCAGAAACTCGCCCGATTACAACGGTATGCGTATTTTTCACCTAGTCCATTCTGGTTAAGCGTTTGGAGCAGCAGAATTGTGAACAATTTGTTCTCTTCTCAACCATTTCTTAGCTTCCAACTCCCATATCTCGCGAACGGATTGACCTAACCCAAAAATTCCTATTGCATTTGATAGTAGAAACTCGCCCGATTACAACGGTATGTGTATTTTTTCCCTAGGCCATTCTGGTTAAACGTTTGGAGCAGTAGAATTGCCAAAAATTTTTTGCCTTCTCAACCATTTCTTGGCTTCAAACTCCCATATCTCGCGAACGGATTGACCTAACCCAAAAATTCCTATCCCATCTGAAAGTAGAAACTCGCCCGATTACAACGGTACGTGTATTTTCTCCCTAGGCCATTCTGGTTAAGCGTTTGGAGCAGCAGAATTGCGAAAAATTTTTTGCCTTATCAACCATTTCTTGGCTTCAAACTCCCATATCTCGCGAACGGATTTACCTAACCCAAAAATTCCTGTTGCATCAGAAAGCAGAAACTCGCCCGATTACAACGGTATGCGTATTTTTTCCCTAGTCCTTTCTGGTTAAGCGTTTGGAGCAGCAGAAATGTGAACAATTTGTTTTCTTCTCAACCATTTCTTAGCTTCCAACTCCCATATCTCGCGAACGGATTGACCTAACCCAAAAATTCCTATTGCATTTGATAGTAGAAACTCGCCCGATTACAACGGTACGTTTATTTTTCCCCTACGCCATTCTGGTTAAGCGATTGGAGCAGCAGAAGTGCGAAAAATTTGTTGTCTTGACAACCATTTCTTAGCTTCAAAGTCCCATATCTCGCGAACGGATTGACCTAACCCAAAAATTCCTATTGCATCTGAAAGTAGAAACTCGCCCGATTACAACGGTATGTGTATTTTTTCCCTAGGCCATTCTGGTTAAACGTTTGGAGCAGCAGAATTGTGAAAAATTTTTTGCCTTCTCTACCATTTCTTGGCTTCAAACACCCATATCTCGCGAACGGATTGACCTAACCCAAAAATTCCTATTGCATCTGAAAGTAGAAACTCGCCCGATTACAGCGGTATGTGTATTTTTTCCCTAGGCCATTCTGGTTAAGCGTTTGGAGCAGCAGAATTGCGAAAAATTTTTTGCCTTCTCAACCATTTCTTGGCTTCAAACTCCCATATCTCGCGAATGGATTGACCTAACCCAAAAATTCCTATTGCATCTGAAACTAGAAACTCGCCCGATTACAACGGTATGTGTATTTTTTCCCTAGGCCATTCTGGTTAAGCGATTGGCGCAGCAGAAGTGCGAAAAATTTGTTGTCATGACAACCATTTCTTAGCTTCAAAGTCCCATATCTCGCGAACGGATTGACCTAACCCAAAAATTCCTATTGCATCTGAAAGTAGAAACTCGCCCGATTACAACGGTATGTGTATTTTTTCCCTAGGCCATTCTGGTTAAGCGATTGGCGCAGCAGAAGTGCGAAAAATTTGTTGTCATGACAACCATTTCTTAGCTTCAAAGTCCCATATCTCGCGAACGGATTGACCTAACCCAAAAATTCCTATTGCATCTGAAAGTAGAAACTCGCCCGATTACAACGGTATGTGTATTTTTTCCCTAGGCCATTCAGGTTAAGCGTTTGGAGCAGCAGAATTGCGAAAAATTTGTTTCCTTCACAACCATTTCTTGGATTCAAACTCCCATATCTCGCGAACGGATTGACATAACCCAAAAATTCCTGTTGCATCAGAAAGTAGAAACTCGCCCGATTACAGCGGTATGTGTATTTTTTCCCTAGGATATTCTGGTTAAGCGTTTGGAGCCGCAGAATTGCGAAAAATTTTTTGCCTTATCAACCATTTCTTGGCTTCAAACTCCCATATCTCGCGAACGGATTGACCTAACCCAAAAATTCCTATTGCATCTGAAAGTAGAAACTCGCCCGATTACAACGGTACGTGTATTTTTCCCCTAGACCAGTCTGGTTAAGCGATTGGAGCAACAGAAGTGCGAAAAATTTGTTGTCTTGTCAACCATTTCTTAGCTTTAAAGTCCCATATCTCGCGAACGGATTAACCTAACCCCAAAATTCCTATTGTAACTGAAAGTAGAAACTCGCCCGATTACAACGGTATGCGTATTTTTTCCCTTGGCCATTCTGCTTAAGCGTTTGGAGCAGCAGAATTGCGAAAAATTTGTTCTCTTCTCAACCATTTCTTAGCTTCCAACTCCCATATCTCGCGAACGGATTGACCTAACCCAAAAATTCCTATTGCATCTGAAAGTAGAAACTCGCCCGATTACAACGGTACGTGTATTTTCTCCCTAGGCCTATCTGGTTAAGCGTTTGGAGCAGCAGAATTGCGAAAAATTTTTTGCCTTATCAACCATTTCTTGGCTTCAAACTCCCATATCTCGCGAACGGATTTACCTAACCCAAAAATTCCTGTTGCATCAGAAAGCAGAAACTCGCCCGATTACAACGGTATGCGTATTTTTTCCCTAGTCCAATCTGGTTAAGCGTTTGGAGCAGCAGAATTGCGAACAATTTGTTCTCTTCTCAACCATTTCTTAGTTTCCAACTCCCATATCTCGCGAACGGATTGACCTAACCCCAAAATTCCTATTGCATTTGATAGTAGAAACTCGCCCGATTACAACGGTATGCGTATTTTTTCCCTTGGCCATTCTGCTTAAGCGTTTGGAGCAGCAGAATTGCGAAAAATTTGTTCTCTTCTCAACCATTTATTAGCTTCCAACTCCCATATCTCGCGAACGGATTGACCCAACCCAAAAATTCCTATTGCATCTGAAAGTAGAAACTCGCCCGATTACAACGGCACGTGTATTTTTTCCCTAGGCCATTCTGGTTAAGCGTTTGGAGCAGCAGAATTGCGAAAAATTTTTTGCCTTATCAACCATTTCTTGGCTTCAAACTCCCATATCTCGCGAACGGATTTACCTAACCCAAAAATTCCTGTTGCATCAGAAAGCAGAAACTCGCCCGATTACAACGGTATGCGTATTTTTTCCCTAGTCCATTCTGGTTAAGCGTTTGGAGCAGCAGAATTGCGAACAATTTGTTCTCTTCTCAACCATTTCTTAGCTTCCAACTCCCATATCTCGCGAACGGATTGACCTAACCCAAAAATTCCTATTGCATTTGATAGTAGAAACTCGCCCGATTACAACGGTACGTGTATTTTTCCCCTAGGCCATTCTGGTTAAGCGATTGGAGCAGCAGAAGTGCGAAAAATTTGTTGTCTTGACAACCATTTCTTAGATTCAAAGTCCCATATCTCGCGAACGGATTAACCTAACCCAAAAATTCCTATTGTAACTGAAAGTAGAAACTCGCCCGATTACAACGGTATGCGTATTTTTTCCCTTGGCCATTCTGCTTAAGCGTTTGGAGCAGCAGAATTGCGAAAAATTTGTTCTCTTCTCAACCATTTCTTAGCTTCCAACTCCCATATCTCGCGAACGGATTGACCTAACCCAAAAATTCCTGTTGCATCAGAAAGCAGAAACTCGCCCGATTACAACGGCACGTGTATTTTTTCCCTAGGCCATTCTGGTTAAGCGTTTGGAGCAGCAGAATTGCGAAAAATTTTTTGCCTTATCAACCATTTCTTGGCTTCAAACTCCCATATCTCGCGAACGGATTTACCTAACCCAAAAATTCCTGTTGCATCAGAAAGCAGAAACTCGCCCGATTACAACGGCACGTGTATTTTTTCCCTAGGCCATTCTGGTTAAGCGATTGGAGCAGCAGAAGTGCGAAAAATTTGTTGTCTTGTCAACCATTTCTTAGCTTCAAAGTCCCATATCTCGCGAACGGATTGACCTAACCCAAAAATTCCTATTGCATTTGAAAGTAGAAACTCGCCCGATTACAACGGCACGTGTATTTTTTCCCTAGGCCATTCTGGTTAAGCGTTTGGAGCAGCAGAATTGCGAAAAATTTTTTGCCTTCTCAACCATTTCTTGGCTCCAAACTCCCATATCTCGCGAACGGATTGACCTACCCCAAAAATTCCTATCGCATCTGAAAGTAGAAACTCGCCCGATTACAACGGTATGTGTATTTTGTCCCTAGGCCATTCGGGTTAAGCGTTTGGAGCAGCAGAAGTGCGAAAAATTTGTTGTCTTCTCAACCGTTTCTTAGCTTCAAACAATCATATCTCACGAACGGATTGACATAACCCAAACATTCCTATGGCATTTGAAAGTAGAAACTCGCCCGATTACAACGGTACGTGTATTTTTCCTCTAGGCCATTCTGGTTAAGCGTTTGGAGCAGCAGAATTGTGAACAATTTGTTCTCTTCTCAACCATTTCTTAGCTTCCAACTCCCATATCTCGCGAACGGATTGACCTACCCCAAAAATTCCTATCGCATCTGAAAGCAGAAACTCGCCCGATTACAACGGTATGTGTATTTTGTCCCTAGGCCATTCGAGTTAAGCGTTTGGAGCAGCAGAAGTGCGAAAAATTTGTTGTCTTCTCAACCATTTCTTAGCTTCAAACAATCATATCTCACGAACGGATTGACCTAACCCAAACATTCCTATGGCATTTGAAAGTAGAAACTCGCCCGATTACAACGGTACGTGTATTTTTCCCCTAGGCCATTCTGGTTAAGCGTTTGAAGCAGCAGAATTGCGAAAAATTTTTTGCCTTCTCAACCATTTCTTGGCTTCAAACTCCCATATCTCGCGAACGGATTGACCTAACCCAAAAATTCCTATTGTAACTGAAAGTAGAAACTCGACCGATTCCAACGGTATGCGTATTTTCCCCCTAGGCCATTCTGCTCAAGCGTTTGGAGCAGCAGAATTGCGAAAAATTTGTTCTCTTCTCA
The DNA here is from genome assembly GCF_051014685.1 of Ptiloglossa arizonensis. Lineage (NCBI taxonomy): Eukaryota > Metazoa > Arthropoda > Insecta > Hymenoptera > Colletidae > Ptiloglossa > Ptiloglossa arizonensis. Next base: position 310,194 of record NW_027478778.1, on the reverse strand, counting down.
ACCATTTCTTAGCTTCAAACTCCCATATCTCGCGAACGGATTTACCTAACCCAAAAATTCCTGTTGCATCAGAAAGCAGAAACTCGCCCGATTACAACGGTATGCGTATTTCTCACCTAGTCCATTCTGGTTAAGCGTTTGGAGCAGCAGAATTGTGAACAATTTGTTCTCTTCTCAACCATTTCTTAGCTTCCAACTCCCATATCTCGCGAACGGATTGACCTAACCCAAAAATTCCTATTGCATTTGATAGTAGAAACTCGCCCGATTACAACGGTATGTGTATTTTTTCCCTAGGCCATTCTAGTTAAACGTTTGGAGCAGTAGAATTGCCAAAAATTTTTTGCCTTCTCAACCATTTCTTGGCTTCAAACTCCCATATCTCGCGAACGGATTGACCTAACCCAAAAATTCCTATCCCATCTGAAAGTAGAAACTCGCCCGATTACAACGGTACGTGTATTTTCTCCCTAGGCCATTCTGGTTAAGCGTTTGGAGCAGCAGAATTGCGAAAAATTTTTTGCCTTATCAACCATTTCTTGGCTTCAAACTCCCATATCTCGCGAACGGATTTACCTAACCCAAAAATTCCTGTTGCATCAGAAAGCAGAAACTCGCCCGATTACAACGGTATGCGTATTTTTTCCCTAGTCCTTTCTGGTTAAGCGTTTGGAGCAGCAGAAATGTGAACAACTTGTTTTCTTCTCAACCATTTCTTAGCTTCCAACTCCCATATCTCGCGAACGGATTGACCTAACCCAAAAATTCCTATTGCATTTGATAGTAGAAACTCGCCCGATTACAACGGTACGTTTATTTTTCCCCTACGCCATTCTGGTTAAGCGATTGGAGCAGCAGAAGTGCGAAAAATTTGTTGTCTTGACAACCATTTCTTAGCTTCAAAGTCCCATATCTCGCGAACGGATTGACCTAACCCAAAAATTCCTATTGCATCTGAAAGTAGAAACTCGCCCGATTACAACGGTATGTGTATTTTTTCCCTAGGCCATTCTGGTTAAACGTTTGGAGCAGCAGAATTGTGAAAAATTTTTTGCCTTCTCTACCATTTCTTGGCTTCAAACACCCATATCTCGCGAACGGATTGACCTAACCCAAAAATTCCTATTGCATCTGAAAGTAGAAACTCGCCCGATTACAGCGGTATGTGTATTTTTTCCCTAGGCCATTCTGGTTAAGCGTTTGGAGCAGCAGAATTGCGAAAAATTTTTTGCCTTCTCAACCATTTCTTGGCTTCAAACTCCCATATCTCGCGAACGGATTGACCTAACCCAAAAATTCCTGTTGCGTCTGAAAGTAGAAACTCGCCCGGTTACAACGGTATGTGTATTTTTTCCCTAGGCCATTCTGGTTAAGCGTTTGGAGCAGCGGAAGTGCGAAAAATTTGTTGTCTCCTCGACCATTTCTTAGCTTCAAACTCCCATATCTCGCGAATGGATTGACCTAACCCAAAAATTCCTATTGCATCTGAAACTAGAAACTCGCCCGATTACAACGGTATGTGTATTTTTTCCCTAGGCCACTCTGGTTAAGCGTTTGGAGCAGCAGAATTGCGAAAAATTTGTTTCCTTCACAACCATTTCTTGGATTCAAACTCCCATATCTCGCGAACGGATTGACATAACCCAAAAATTCCTGTTGCATCAGAAAGTAGAAACTCGCCCGATTACAGCGGTATGTGTATTTTTTCCCTAGGATATTCTGGTTAAGCGTTTGGAGCCGCAGAATTGCGAAAAATTTTTTGCCTTATCAACCATTTCTTGGCTTCAAACTCCCATATCTCGCGAACGGATTGACCTAACCCAAAAATTCCTATTGCATCTGAAAGTAGAAACTCGCCCGATTACAACGGTACGTGTATTTTTCCCCTAGACCAGTCTGGTTAAGCGATTGGAGCAACAGAAGTGCGAAAAATTTGTTGTCTTGTCAACCATTTCTTAGCTTTAAAGTCCCATATCTCGCGAACGGATTAACCTAACCCCAAAATTCCTATTGTAACTGAAAGTAGAAACTCGCCCGATTACAACGGTATGCGTATTTTTTCCCTTGGCCATTCTGCTTAAGCGTTTGGAGCAGCAGAATTGCGAAAAATTTGTTCTCATCTCAACCATTTCTTAGCTTCCAACTCCCATATCTCGCGAACGGATTGACCCAACCCAAAAATTCCTATTGCATCTGAAAGTAGAAACTCGCCCGATTACAACGGCACGTGTATTTTTTCCCTAGGCCATTCTGGTTAAGCGTTTGGAGCAGCAGAATTGCGAAAAATTTTTTGCCTTATCAACCATTTCTTGGCTTCAAACTCCCATATCTCGCGAACGGATTTACCTAACCCAAAAATTCCTGTTGCATCAGAAAGCAGAAACTCGCCCGATTACAACGGTATGCGTATTTTTTCCCTAGTCCATTCTGGTTAAGCGTTTGGAGCAGCAGAATTGCGAACAATTTGTTCTCTTCTCAACCATTTCTTAGCTTCCAACTCCCATATCTCGCGAACGGATTGACCTAACCCAAAAATTCCTATTGCATTTGATAGTAGAAACTCGCCCGATTACAACGGTACGTGTATTTTTCCCCTAGGCCATTCTGGTTAAGCGATTGGAGCAGCAGAAGTGCGAAAAATTTGTTGTCTTGACAACCATTTCTTAGATTCAAAGTCCCATATCTCGCGAACGGATTAACCTAACCCAAAAATTCCTATTGTAACTGAAAGTAGAAACTCGCCCGATTACAACGGTATGCGTATTTTTTCCCTTGGCCATTCTGCTTAAGCGTTTGGAGCAGCAGAATTGCGAAAAATTTGTTCTCTTCTCAACCATTTCTTAGCTTCCAACTCCCATATCTCGCGAACGGATTGACCTAACCCAAAAATTCCTGTTGCATCAGAAAGCAGAAACTCGCCCGATTACAACGGCACGTGTATTTTTTCCCTAGGCCATTCTGGTTAAGCGTTTGGAGCAGCAGAATTGCGAAAAATTTTTTGCCTTATCAACCATTTCTTGGCTTCAAACTCCCATATCTCGCGAACGGATTTACCTAACCCAAAAATTCCTGTTGCATCAGAAAGCAGAAACTCGCCCGATTACAACGGCACGTGTATTTTTTCCCTAGGCCATTCTGGTTAAGCGATTGGAGCAGCAGAAGTGCGAAAAATTTGTTGTCTTGTCAACCATTTCTTAGCTTCAAAGTCCCATATCTCGCGAACGGATTGACCTAACCCAAAAATTCCTATTGCATTTGAAAGTAGAAACTCGCCCGATTACAACGGTACGTGTATTTTTCCCCTAGGCCATTCTGGTTCAGCGATTGGAGTAGCAGAAGTGCGAAAAATTTGTTGTCTTGTCAACCATTTCTTAGCTTCAAAGTCCCATATCTCGCGAACGGATTAACCTAACCCAAAAATTCCTATTGTAACTGAAAGTAGAAACTCGCCCGATTACAACGGTATGCGTATTTTTTCCATAGGCCATTCTGCTTAAGCGTTTGGAGCAGCAGAATTGCGAAAAATTTGTTCTCTTCTCAACCATTTCTTGGCTTCAAACTCCCATATCTCGCGAACGGAATTACCTAACCCAAAAATTCCTGTTGCATCAGAAAGCAGAAACTCGCCCGATTACAACGGTATGCGCATTTTTTTCCTAGTCCATTCTGGTTAAGCGTTTGGAGCAGCAGAATTGCGAACAATTTGTTCTCTTCTCAACCATTTCTTACCTTCCAACTCCCATATCTCGCGAACGGATTGACCTAACCCAAAAATTCCTATTGCATTTGATAGTAGAAACTCGCCCGATTACAACGGTACGTGTATTTTTCCCCTAGGCCATTCTGGTTAAGCGATTGGAGCCGCAGAAGTGCGAAAAATTTGTTGTCTTGTCAACCATTTCTTAGTTTCAAAGTCCCATATCTCGCGAACGGATTGACCTAACCCAAAAATTCCTATTGCATTAGAAAGTAGAAACTCGCCCGATTACAACGGTACGTGTATTTTTTCCCTAGGCCATTCTGGTTAAGCGTTTGGAGCAGCAGAATTGCGAAAAATTTTTTGCCTTATCAACCATTTCTTGGCTTCAAACTCCCATATCTCGCGATCGGATTTACCTAACCCAAAAATTCCTGTTGCATCAGAAGGCAGAAACTCGCCCGATTACAACGGTATGCGTATTTTTTCCCTTGGCCATTCTGCTTAAGCGTTTGGAGCAGCAGAATTGCGAAAAATTTGTTCTCTTCTCAACCATTTCTTAGCTTCCAACTCCCATATCTCGCGAACGGATTGACCTAACCCAAAAATTCCTGTTGCATCAGAAAGCAGAAACTCGCCCGATTACAACGGCACGTGTATTTTTTCCCTAGGCCATTCTGGTTAAGCGTTTGGAGCAGCAGAAGTGCGAAAAATTTGTTGTCTTGTCAACCATTTCTTAGCTTCAAAGTCCCATATCTCGCGAACGGATTAACCTAACCCAAAAATTCCTATTGTAACTGAAAGTAGAAACTCGCCCGATTACAACGGTATGCGTATTTTTTCCATAGGCCATTCTGCTTAAGCGTTTGGAGCAGCAGAATTGCGAAAAATTTGTTCTCTTCTCAACCATTTCTTGGCTTCAAACTCCCATATCTCGCGAACGGAATTACCTAACCCAAAAATTCCTGTTGCATCAGAAAGCAGAAACTCGCCCGATTACAACGGTATGCGTATTTTTTCCCTTGGCCATTCTGCTTAAGCGTTTGGAGCAGCAGAATTGCGAAAAATTTGTTCTCTTCTCAACCATTTCTTGGCTTCAAACTCCCATATCTCGCGAACGGAATTACCTAACCCAAAAATTCCTGTTGCATCAGAAAGCAGAAACTCGCCCGATTACAACGGTATGCGCATTTTTTCCCTAGTCCATTCTGGTTAAGCGTTTGGAGCAGCAGAATTGCGAACAATTTGTTCTCTTCTCAACCATTTCTTACCTTCCAACTCCCATATCTCGCGAACGGATTGACCTAACCCAAAAATTCCTATTGCATTTGATAGTAGAAACTCGCCCGATTACAACGGTACGTGTATTTTTCCCCTAGGCCATTCTGGTTAAGCGATTGGAGCCGCAGAAGTGCGAAAAATTTGTTGTCTTGTCAACCATTTCTTAGTTTCAAAGTCCCATATCTCGCGAACGGATTGACCTAACCCAAAAATTCCTATTGCATTAGAAAGTAGAAACTCGCCCGATTACAACGGTACGTGTATTTTTTCCCTAGGCCATTCTGGTTAAGCGTTTGGAGCAGCAGAATTGCGAAAAATTTTTTGCCTTATCAACCATTTCTTGGCTTCAAACTCCCATATCTCGCGATCGGATTTACCTAACCCAAAAATTCCTGTTGCATCAGAAGGCAGAAACTCGCCCGATTACAACGGTATGCGTATTTTTTCCCTAGTCCATTCTGGTTAAGCGTTTGGAGCAGCAGAATCGCGAAAAATTTGTTGTCTTCTCAACCATTTCTTCGATGCAAACTCTTATATCTCGCGAACGGATTGACCTAACCCAAACATTCCGATGGCATTTGAAAGTAGAAACTCGCCCGATTACAACGGTACGTGTATTTTTCCCCTAGGCCATTCTGGTTGAGCGATTGGAGCAGCAGAAGTGCGAAAAATTTGTTGTCTTGTCAACCATTTCTTAGCTTCAAAGTCCCATATCTCGCGAACGGATTGACCTAACCCAAATATTCCTATTGTAACTGAAAGTAGAAACTCGCCCGATTACAACGGTATGTGTATTTTGTCCCTAGGCCATTCGGGTTAAGCGTTTGGAGCAGCAGAAGTGCGAAAAATTTGTTGTCTTCTCAACCATTTCTTAGCTTCCAACTCCCATATCTCGCGAACGGATTGACCTAACCCAAAAATTCCTATTGCATTTGATAGTAGAAACTCGCCCGATTACAACGGTATGTGTATTTTTTCCCTAGGCCATTCTGGTTAAACGTTTGGAGCAGCAGAATTGCCAAAAATTTGTTGCCTTCTCAACCATTTCTTGGCTTCAAACTCCCATATCTCGCGAACGGATTGACCTAACCCAAAAATTCCTATCCCATCTGAAAGTAGAAACTCGCCCGATTACAACGGTATGTGTATTTTTTCCCTAGGCCATTCTGGTTAAGCGTTTGGAGCAGCAGAATTGCGAAAAATTTTTTGCCTTATCAACCATTTCTTGGCTTCAAACTCCCATATCTCGGGAACGGATTTACCTAACCCAAAAATTCCTGTTGCATCAGAAAGCAGAAACTCGCCCGATTACAACGGTATGCGTATTTTTTCCCTAGTCCATTCTGGTTAAGCGTTTGGAGCAGCAGAATCGCGAAAAATTTGTTGTCTTCTCAACCATTTCTTAGATGCCAACTCTCATATCTCGCGAACGGATTGACCTAACCCAAACATTCCTATGGCATTTGAAAGTAGAAACTCGGCCGATTACAACGCTACGTGTATTTTTCCCCTAGGCCATTCTGGTTGAGCGATTGGAGCAGCAGAAGTGCGAAAAATTTGTGATCTTGTCAACCATTTCTTAGCTTCAAAGTCCCATATCTCGCGAACGGATTGACCTAACCCAAAAATTCCTATTGTAACTGAAAGTAGAAACTCGCCCGATTACAACGGTATGTGTATATCTTCCCTAGGCTATTCTGGTTAAGCGTTTGAAGCAGCAGAATTGCGAAAAATTTTTTGCCTTATCAACCATTTCTTGGCTTCAAACTCCCATATCTCGCGAACGGATTTACCTAACCCACAAATTCCTGTTGCATCAGAAAGCAGAAACTCGACCGATTACAACGGTACGTGTATTTTTTCCCTAGGCCATTCTGGTTAAGCGTTTGGAGCAGCAGAATTGCGAAAAATTTTTTGCCTTATCAACCATTTCTTGGCTTCAAACTCCCATATCTCGCGAACGGATTTACCTAACCCAAAAATTCCTGTTGCATCAGAAAGCAGAAACTCGCCCGACTACAACGGTATGCGTATTTTTCCCCTAGTCCATTCTGGTTAAGCGTTTGGAGCAGCAGAATTGTGAACAATTTGTTCTCTTGTCAACCATTTCTTAGCTTCCAACTCCCATATCTCGCGAACGGATTGACCTAACCCAAAAATTCCTATTGCATTTGATAGTAGAAACTCGCCCGATTACAACGGTATGTGTATTTTTTCCCTAGGCCATTCTGGTTAAACGTTTGGAGCAGCTAAATTGCGAAAAATTTTTTGCCTTCTCTACCATTTCTTAGCTTCAAACTCCCATATCTCGCGAACGGATTGACCTAACCCAAAAATTCCTATTGCATCTGAAAGTAGAAACTCGCCCGATTACTACGGTATGTGTATTTTTTCCCTAGGCCATTCTGGTTAAGCGTTTGGAGCAGCAGAATTGCGAAAAATTTGTTTCCTTCACAACCATTTCTTGGATTCAAACTCCCATATCTCGCGAACGGATTGACATAACCCAAAAATTCCTGTTGCATCAGAAAGTAGAAACTCGCCCGATTACAGCGGTATGTGTATTTTTTCCCTAGGATATTCTGGTTAAGCGTTTGGAGCAGCAGAATTGCGAAAAATTTTTTGCATCTCAACCATTTCTTGGCATCAAACTCCCATATCTCGCGAACGGATTGACCTAACCCAAAAATTCCTATTGCATCTGAAAGTAGAAACTCGCCCGATTACAACGGTACGTGTATTTTCTCCCTAGGCCATTCTGGTTAAGCGTTTGGAGCAGCAGAATTGCGAAAAATTTGTTGTCTTCTCAACCATTTCTTAGCTTGAAACTCCCATATCTCGCGAACCGATTGACCTAACCAAAAATTCCTATTGCATCTGAAAGTAGAAACTCGCCCGATTACAACGGTATGCGTATTTTTTCCCTAGGCCATTCTGGTTAAGCGTTTGGAGCAGCAGAATTGCGAAAAATTTTTTGCCTTCTCAACCATTTCTTGGCTTCCAACTTCCATATCTCGCGAACGGATTGACCTAACCCAAAATTCCTATTGCATCTGAAAGTAGAAACTCGCCCGATTACAACGGTATGTGTATTTTTTCCCTAGGCCATTCTGGTTAAAGGTTTGGAGCAGCAGAATTGTGAAAAATTTTTTGCCTTCTCTACCATTTCTTGGCTTCAAACACCCATATCTCGCGAACGGATTGACCTAACCCAAAAATTCCTATTGCATCTGAAAGTAGAATCTCGCCCGATTACAACGGTATGTGTATTTTTTCCCTAGGCCATTCTGGTTAAGCGTTTGGAGCAGCAGAATTGCGAAAAATTTTTTGCCTTCTCAACCATTTCTTGGCTTCAAACTCCCATATCTCGCGAACGGATTTACCTAACCCAAAAATTCCTGTTGCATCAGAAAGCAGATACTCGCCCGATTACAACGGTATGCGTATTTTTTTCCCTAGTCCTTTCTGGTTAAGCGTTTGGAGCAGCAGAAATGTGAACAATTTGTTCTCTTCTCAACCATTTCTTAGCTTCCAACTTCCATATCTCGCGAACGGATTGACCTAACCCAAAAATTCCTATTGCATCTGAAAGTAGAAACTCGCCCGATTACAACGGTATGTGTATTTTTTCCCTAGGCCATTCTGGTTAAAGGTTTGGAGCAGCAGAATTGTGAAAAATTTTTTGCCTTCTCTACCATTTCTTGGCTTCAAACACCCATATCTCGCGAACGGATTGACCGAACCCAAAAATTCCTATTGCATCTGAAAGTAGAAACTCGCCCGATTACAACGGTATGTGTATTTTTTTTTTTCCCTAGGCCATTCTGGTTTGCCTGGAGACGGGCCCTGTCAGGCAGCGGTGCACCTCCGCGGTGGACCGCAGCGGTGCTTGTTACCGCTGCGGTGCCGAAGGCCACCGCGCGAGCCACTGCGCGGCGGCCCCCAAGTGCCCGCTGTGTGCGGACATGGGGAGACCCGCCGCGCACCGAATGGGGGGGAAGCAGTGTACCCCCCCATCCCGACGAGGGCAGAGGAGGGGGGCGCCGGGGCCGCTCCCGGCGCCGGTGAGAGTAGCCCCAGCTGCGAGCGCCGCGGCGCCCGCGGACCTGGCCGCGACCGCCGCGACGGCCGCAAAGAAGGGGTCGGAGGCGGCGGCGGCGTTGATGTCCGCGATGGAGGTGGACATTGGCCCCGCCGCCGTCCTCACGGAGGTGCCACCAGGAGGCGGTGAGGAGGCCATCAATTAATGGCTCCCCGCCTCCTCCTGCAGGCCAACCTCAACCACTGCCGCGCAGCGCAGGACCTAATGTGTCAGACGCTGGCGGAGTGGGGGGGTGGTCTGGCAGTCGCTGCCGAGCCGTACCGCGTCCCCGACCATCCGCATTGGATGGGGGATGCGGACGGCTTGGTGGCGGCTGTGTGGCAGGGCGGTGACGGGTCCCCTCCGTTCTCCTTACTGGAGAGCGGGGCGGGATTCGTCGCCGTCCAGTGGGGGGGAGTCGCCGTGGTGGGGTGCTACGTTTCGCCCAACTGCGGCCTTGCTGCCTTCGAGCAGTACTTGGCCGGGGTGGGGGCGTGCCTCACAAGGATTGCGCCCCGGCCGTTGCTGGTCCTGGGGGACTTCAATGCCTGGTCTGTGGCATGGGGGTCCCCCAGGACCAATCGAAGGGGCGAGGCTCTGGGCGACTGGGCGGCGGGCTTCGACCTCCGGTTGATTAACCGGGGGTCGGAGCTGACGTGCGTGCGGCGCGGGGGAGGGTCCATAGTGGATTTGACGTTTGGATCCCCCGGCGCCGCGCGTATGGTGTCCGGGTGGGACGTGGTGGTGGGGGAGGAGACATTATCGGACCACCGGTATATCCGCGTGGTCCTGACCGCCCCCGAGGCCGCCGCGGCCCCACACCGACACCTCCGCCCGGGAGCGGGTAGCGCCCCACCACGCAGATGGGCGCTTCGGCGCCTTGACAAGGACGTCCTGGTGGCAGCCGCTCTAGCCGAAACCTGGCCTCGACGGGAGACCAGGCTGCCCGACCTGGAGGAGGCCGTGGCTCGGCTCGGGAGCGCCGTCGCGCGCATTTGCGACGCGGCGATGCCCCGGGCCGGGCCGCGGTCTCCTCGTCGGGCGGTGTACTGGTGGTCGGGCGAAATCGGGGAATTGCGGACAGCATGCGTCCGGGCCCGACGCCAGTACACCCGCGCGCGTCGTCGGGCCGGAC